>NW_025787266.1:0-9598 GCF_021130785.1 Homalodisca vitripennis
GGGAAAACAGTAATGTGGATGGGGGGCAAGATATCTCAAGAAAGATTATCTGTAGCCTTAAAATGTTGGATGAAACATCCATTTCTACATTCAGGAAACACAGAATGAGTTCTATATGCTCGCATGCCAACCATGGAATTTGGTTGTGTGTCGTGAGATGAAATCTTACCATTCAGTAGGCTGAACATATTTTTCTTTATGTTTGCAGGGGGATGTACAATAGTGCTTTTTCCAAATGATTTTGTCTCTCATCTATCTGTCCAATAATAAAATGAGTTATAGTACTTAAAATTTTGCATTGAGGACCTGCAGCAAAGCCTTTTATGCAACACATGGTGCGTCATAGTCATATATATATAAAATATCTATAAAAACCTGCAGTAAAAGCTAATTAGTATGTATAGCGATTTATGGTATTTACAACGATAACATAATTTCTTCTACTGAAAAGAAGACCACACATTAACATAGTAAAGAAACATTTCAATAGATGTTGTTTATGTCCACAGATGTCAAAATAGCTGTATAAAAATAATACTCCGAAAAAAGTAACAAAAAAAAAAAAAACTATTTAATATGATGTAGAAAATTTTAAATAATTAATGTCAAAGGCTTGGTTAAAATTTACTTGCGTATCCTTTTTACAGGCGAAGTCATTAAATAATTATTTATTGCTTAGTATCTTAAGACTCATAACTTATCATCATTACCTTGATACGGCCATATAGATACCATAATCATTAAAAAGAAAGTAAAATAAAGCAGCCACAGTACCCTATTGTTACTCATCTTATAAAACACTATAGTAATTAGCATAAACCAAACCAAATCATCTTAATGATGACCGTCATGAAATTAGATGGATGACCTCAACACATCTATAACCTGTAAATATCTGAAAAATTTATTATTCATGTTGAATAATACAATGTTTTTTACGTAATACTTCGATCAGGTAACACTTTGTGAGTAACTTTCACTGAAGCCAATAATTTAATTTATGTAATTGGAAAGTTAGAGAAACACATTTGAGAGCAGTTTATTCCAGAGAGCTCCCTTAAGTTTTATCAGTCATAGTTTAAGTAGTGAATTAAATTTGATTTCAGGCCAGATCCACACTTTTATAGAAGAATTTACAACCTTCAACTACATCCGGAAATGAAAGTAAGACTAAGGTTCATACAAGGCATGTTCAAAAAGTCAACAGGAAGGTTAATTTTTTTGAAAAACATTTTATTTACTCGTCTACATTAATGTCATCTTCAGAATAGCCCCCCCAATAGCTATTATGCACTTGTGCCAGTGCTTCTTCCCAAACCCTGCCAAATTCTTCTAAAAGTTTGATCTTTTGTATAGCCTGTCGCACTTTCAATGATGCACCTTTAAATGTTTAAACTTATGCTTCTAAAATTGACAGCTCTTTAAGATTTTCTTTACTTTTGAAAATAGAAAAAAGTCGTCACTGAGACAGGACTGGAGAATATGAAGGCAGGGGTCATAAACATATTGTCTATGACGAAAAATTCATGAACAAGCATTAAAATGTGAGCAGGTGCATTGTCTGGTGCAAAAGTCATGAACTTATTTACCCACAATCCAGGCTGTTTCTTTTTCAGGCTTGTTTTCACGCAAATGCATTCAACTTTTTACTGACCATTTGATCTTCTGGCTATAATTCATGATGCACTATGCCATTAAAATCAAAGAACAACAGTGAGGCCATAACCTTCACAACGATCGACCTTTTTGGCATTGTTTCGAGCCTTTTTACCCATCTGCGACCAGAATCCCTCCACTGATGTTTCAACGTCATATCCGTAAACCCAAGTTTAATCACCTTTATACTAAAAATTTAAAAATTAAAAAACATCGAGAACAAACGAATCATCCAAAAAAAGGGTTCGGATGGACATTAAAACCTGAAAACAACTAGTTTTGAGCCTTTAAACAAACACGAATTTATGAACGCAGGATCAATATCTTTTACCAAAAAAATCAAAATAAAAAAGCTTGTATAAATATAAAAATAAAGATGTTATTGCTTTATTTATTCTATCCGTGGCTATTAAAAAACCTGAAAAGAATGCTGAAGAGCAAAAACAATACGAAAATTTTTAAATGACAGATATTTTCAGGGTTTCGAGTATCCAAACCTTAAAAGATATACAATATTTGAAAAACGAAGTTACAATTCCAAGTACAAATATCCCCAAAAAGCTAAAAATATCTACAGTTAGATGAGAAACTCAATATTTTTTTCCTTACAAAATTTTTGAAAAATACGACCTGAGTTAAACTTTACTTATTGTATGTTAAACAAGAAAAACAAATCCATTATGTTTTGATAACAGATTTAAATAACTCGTTTTCTCTCAGTTATCCTAAGCATGAACACAAAAAATTTCTATGCAGGATGTTTAAGCCATTTCTACAAATCTGGGGAAATTTAAAAAGACCATTTAGAAATTTTTAAAAATCACGAAGTTTGTAAGCCAATTATGCCCTTTCCAGGGCAAACAACAAAATTTATAATTATCAAAAGAAATTTTCTCATCCTTACGTTATTTTATAGGGTTTTGAAAACATATTAAGAAATTTCCCAAAAATGCAAAAACAATCCGCAAAAATCGACAAACCAAGATTCAAAGCACATTCCATATGGGTTTTACTCAACTTAGTGTCTAATGTGACCAATCGTATGAAAAAGCCGATATTTTTACGAGCCAAAAAAGAAAAAGATTTTCCAAAAATTCCTGGGGAAAAATTGTTTGAAGAATTAATAAATTATCGAAATACATAGCTAAAAATATAATTCTAAGAAAAAAAACCTAGAAATTAACAAGAAGAAAAATTTCATCAAAATTTAAATCTTTGCCATATTTTTAAAGTGAGGGTTTTGATAATCAAACAAGAAAAAAAGTACGAGATCATTGTCATTTAACAGGTAAATTTAGAGGTTCAGCTCATTTATCTTGTAACTTGAATCTCAAATTTCCTCAGAATATTCCAGTTTTCTGTCACAATATGTCATGTTACGACACTCATTTGCACATAAAAGAATTGGCTAAACAATATGGAAACGTTGATTTGATCGCAAACACCGATGAAAAATACATAAATTATTCAGTAAATTCAGGATATGGTATGAGTTTGAAGATGATAAACCAAGAAAGTTCATCAAGTTTTCTTTCGTAGACACGTTCAGATTTATGGCATCGTCTATAGAAAAGTTAGCTAAAAAACCTCAAAAAAGATGATTTCAAACATACAAATCATTTTATACAAGATGGTCTGAACGCAATTCTAGATAGACAACCAAATGACGAAGAAGAAATCTTTAAAATTCTATCTGGAAAAGGCATATTTCCTTACGAATTTATCGACAGTATTGAAAAACTTGATTACACAGAAGAATTGAGAATTCAAGATTTCTATTCACTTTTGACAGACGAGAGCATATCTGAGAAAGATTTTCAACACTACTTAAATGTATGGAACAAATTAAAAGTAAAAAATCTAGGAAATTACTCCGATCTCTATAACATTCAAGATGTTCTATTGCTCGCTGATATCTTTGAAAATTTTAGGAATATTTGTTTGAATTGCTATAAACTTGATCCAGCACACTATCTAACAGCTCCCAGTCTTGCATGGGATGCTATGTTAAAATTAACGAATATAGAATTACAATTAATTAGTGATTATAATATGTATTTGATGATCGAAAAAGGTATTCGCGGAGGCATTTCTCAATGTATTAAACGATATGTGAAAGCAAATAACAAATATTTAAAAGATTTTGATAAGACAAAGCCCGAAAACTATTTACTCTATCTCGATGCATAATAACCTTTATGGGTATGGCCTAATGCAAAATTTACCATATAACGAAATCAAGTGGATGGATCCAAAAACTTACACAACTGCAGAATGGAAAGAAACAATTTTGGAACTCACTGGCGACGAAGATTAATGGCTATATTCTCGAAGTCGATCTAGAATATCCCGAAGAATTTACATGAAAATCATAAAGATTTGCCTCTTGCTCCAGAACATTATAACAACAAACTTTGCACAACTCTACTGGATAAAACTGAATATGTTGTTTCATTCGAGAAATTTGAAATTCTATCTGGAACAAGGAATGGTGTTTAAAACATGTGAATAGAGTTATTGCATTCGATCAGAAGCCTTTTATGAAAGATTACATTGATTTTAATACTAGTATGAGAACCAAAGCTACAAGCGACTTCGAGAAGGACTTTTACAAGCTAATGAACAACTCAGTTTTTGGAAAATCTATGGAAAATGTGAGAAACAGATGTGATATTAGACTAGGAAATGAAGAATTTTCAATGAAACAAGCTAAGAAAACAAATTTCAAATGCTTTAACATCTTTGACGACAACTGTATAGCGAGTCACATGTACAAGCAGAAAGTTAAATTTAACAAGCCAATCTACATAGGTTTTTCAGTTCTTGACCTTTCAAAATTGTTAATGTACGAGTTTTATTACAACAAATTAAAGAAGTTTGATCCAGATTTGAATCTGTGTTACATGGACACAGACAGTTACTTCCTAGAATTGAAACGTGATCCTTACAAAATTATTAAAGAAAATATAGATGATTTCGATACGAGCGATTATCCAAAAGATCACGAATGTTTTCGCTACTAAAAACAAGAAGGTAATAGGGAAATTCAAAGACGAACTAAATGGGGAAATCTTAGAAGAATTTTGTGGTTTGAGGTCAAAGATGTACTCGTACAAATATCTAGACAAAAATCCAGTTAGGTGTAAAGGAATTAAGAGAAGCGTTGTAAATAAAACAATAAATATCGAAAACTTGAAGAGATGTTTGTTTTGAAGATAAAGAAGAATTTAGAGAGATGACAGTAATCAAAAGCTATAAACATGATTTGTATACCATCACCATAAACAAGCTGGCACTGAACGCTAAAGAATGATAAGAGAAATGTCCTAGAAAATAAGATCGATACAGTACCGTATGGATATAAAGGCGAAGCAAAATCTAATATATTTAGATGAGTTAAATAAACTTGGAAACTTTGACATGTAAATGGAAGATGATTTGATTCACTGCCACAAATGCAAAAAAAAACGAAAAATATAGATTCTAAAATCGTTCAAACTCAAAACGGGTTGATATAGAATTGCAGCAAAATGTTCAAAATGTAAGACAAATAAGAGTAAATTTATAAAGAATCCAAATGAAAAACAAGTAAAGAAAGAATCTAAGAATAAGGAAGAAATCGAGATTGAAGCTAGAGAAATTCATGCACCAGTACGAAAGAAGTTTAAAAAGAGAAAAATTATAACATTAGGAATTGACGATTTATGGGCAGCAGATTTAGTTATAATGTCTAACTATTCAGATCAAAATGATGGATTTTAAGTATATGTTAAATGTTATTGATACTTTCTCAAAATATGCTTGGTCAAGAGCTATCAAAAGAAAAAACGGCAAGGATATTTCAAAAGCTTTCGAAGATATAGTAAAAGATGCCATAAGGATCAATCACAAACCTCCAAACCTACTTCATACAGATAAGGGTTTAGAGTTTAAAAATAAAGAATTTAACGATGTTTTGAGGAAATACAACATTAAGATTTATCATACGAAAACGAAGAGAAATCAAGTATTGTAGAGAGATATAACAGAACTCAAAATGAGAGAATGAAAGTAATTTTTGAGATTAAAAAAACTTTAAATGGTCGATATTCTTCAAAAAAACGTAAACAATTAAACGATACATTTCACCAAGCAAAATCAAAATGAAACCGAAAGACTAGAAAAGGACAGAAAAGGATTTAAATTAAGACCGTTTTCAAGTATGTTCCACCAAAATTCAAACAAAAACAAATTTAAAGTAAATGATCAGAAGAATTTTTATAAAAAACAAACATTTTCGAAAAAATTTTAAAAAAACAACTGGCAAGAGAAATCTTTGTGATTTATAAAATTTAATAACACAGATCCGTAACTTATAGTATAAAAGATTTAAATAATGAAGAAAAAACCGAAAGTTTTATAATATGAATTAGAAATCAAAGATTTTTTTCTATATAAAGGGAGGCCCAAAAGAAATGTTCAATGTGCAAAAAATTTAAAAAGGTTTTGAAAATTTTATAAAGATAAGAGTAAAAAGATGGAATTATTTATAATTGTAAAGATTTTAAATGGAAAAGTATCATAAAAACTGTAGATAAAAAAAAAAATTTCTTTGGGAAGAGAAAGAATGTCTTAAATGTAAAAAACTAAAAAAATTTCAGGTTTAATAGTGATCCTAAGTAGAGATAAGAAAGACTCCTATTGTAAAGATTTGAAAGAAAATCACCATAGTTTATATTATAAGATACCAATGTAAATGGGGAAAACAAATAAAATGGTTAAATAAATTATCAAAAACATTACAAACAAAATACAAAATTTCAAGAGTTTAAAAACATTTTCATCTGTAATAATTTGTTCTATATAAAGGGACCTCAAAAAAATGTACAAAAATTTTAAGAAGAAATAGAAAAGACGTTATTTAAGGAATTATATGATAAAAATGGAAAAAATTTAACTTTAGAAGAAAAAATTTACTTTTGTAAAAAAATTAAAATATTTCTGAATTTAATAACTGGCAGTATAGTAAAGATAGAAAAGATGCTTTTTGCAAAGATTGTGCTAAAAAAATTTTAGGAAATTTAAAAAAAACGAAATGCCTTGTGAATATGAAAAAAAGATTTTACAATGGTTACCTATTTTATGCTAAACTTTTAAAAAACAAAATATAATAAATCGGGAGTTTTTTAGTAAAATTTAGAAACATTTTTCATCGTGTAATTTAGATATTCTATAAACAGTCGAATTCGCCATTTTGTTAAAAGATTTCCTTGTATTAAAAATTCAAAGATTCTTTCATTTGGTTGTAGAGTTTTTATACTATTTGGATCCCCTTGTTTTAATAAAATTTTCCTTTTTTCTGGGTAATCAATTTCAAGTTCTTTCAATCTTCTCGTATTTCTCTCTTTTTTGAGCTCTGATAACAAAAGGTATTCCCACATTTTTCTTCTTAATTAATACAAAAACAGGGGTGTTTTTTCTTAGCAAAATTTTTACAAACAAGGTCGGGTTTCTTTAAAGTCAATTTTTACATTTTTGTTTTGCGATTATTTCCGTTTTTATTTATCTTTAATTTTGCAAGTGTTTTAACTTCGTCCTCTAAAAATTTAATCTTTTTCAAGTTTGTACACCCCAAATTAACGATACTTTGGTAAAACTTCTTCTAAAACCCAATCATAAACATTTCTCTATTTTCATTTTAGATTTCAAGTTTAAAGAATATATGCCTGCTTCATTGATGAAAAAAAGGGGTTTTTTTTGAAAGTTTTGAAGGCGGGGGCGAATCACCCCTACTTCCAGAATGTATGTTTTTTGAAGCTTTTTTTATATTTTTCTTTTGACATGTTCTTTAAAATTTCTTTCTTCGTACTTTATATTTAAAACCTCTGCCACATCTTTCGCCTTAAACCAAAATTCATTTTTTTTCGTCAACAAATGTTAAAATTTTTTTTAAAATTTTTGAATTTGATAGATTTTACAACTGACTCCATTTAGATAGAAAAAAAAATTTAACTGTAATTTTTATTTTGAGAATAAAGCCCAGTTCATTAACGAAAAAAAAATGTTATTTTGGAAGTTTGAAGGTAAGCTATTTATAGCCCCCCTATATTTAGATTAAAATAGAAGTTTTTATCATCTTGTCAACGTTTATTCTGATCGTTTCTAGTATTTTCATATTCTAGAATTTTTGCTACGTCTTTAGCCTTAAACCAATCACATTGTTTTCGCAACAATCGTAAAGATATGTTGTTATGAATTTTAGTTGATTATTAAGTAGGTCTACACTGACTCCATTTAGAAAATAAAATTTAACAAGCAATTTTTATTTGGTATAAAGTCCTATTCTTGATGAAAACAGGGTCAGGATGAAGATTTGAAAGAGTCGCGATTCGATACCCTTGTCCCCCGAATCATTTTTCAAAGCTTTTTTGTATTTTCTTAACATTGTCTTTACTATTTTTTGTGAATATTTGTGAGGTGGCCCTCGAGGCTACCTTATCTTTTAGATAAAAGTATTGGGTTTACACATTTTCAACTCGTTTTGAAAGTTTGGGAAGGTAAGAACGATTCGTTCCCCCTTGATTCATCATTCTTTTCAAAAATCTTAAATATATTGTTTTTTTACTCTCATTATTTATTAAATTTCCCTCAGAGTCTTGTATAGTTAGAACGATTTTTTGAATTCTTTTTAAAATTTTTCTAATTGGAATATAATCGATTTCATTTGGTTTTTCACTGATTTTTGATCCATAAAGCAACATTTGGGAAAAAAGTGTACAAAATTTCAGATTCTTTGTGTAAAGTTCGGTATGATTTTCAAAACTAGGTTCAACGAGATTACAAATGTACTTCAATTACATCAACGGTCTAAATTTTGGCGTTTTATTTCCTAAATATACCCCGATTTGGCTCAATAGTTTCTTGAACAAACCCTAACAAATCTACAATAATTGCTGAAAACATTATTCTTACTGGTGATTTTATTTGAATTTTATTAGAGAGATAATTTTTTTTGCATTTCAAACTTGTTTTCGTCAAAGTTTAAAGATTTATCTGATTGTTTGAATGTTTTTAGATAATTTTTAAGGGAATTTTTTATTTGATCGAAAGTATAATATCCTTTGTTTAAACCATAATATTTTGTTATGTTCTTCTCACTAAATCCTATACAATAAGGAGAACTTTCACTAATATTTATTACAAAATTGTCAGAATAAAAACCGCTTAAACCGATAAAATAATTTGATTCTTCCTCAATGTATAGGATGTTCCAAGTTTAAAACTAATTTAGAGCTTTCTGAAGTCAACTTGAACAGCTTCATTTTAGCTATTTAAATGAGAGAAATTTTTAAAGCAAAAAAGATCAGATAAAACTTCAAACGTTTGAAGAAAATAAGAAAGATCAACCAATCAGATTGTTTAATTGTTGGTTCAAGTGGATGTGAAAAAACAACTTTATTATTGAATTTTATCTACAATAGGTTGATTCCTTATTCCAATTTGTATGTTTTTTAGTAAATCTTTAGAACAAGACGCTTATAAAAAAATTGCAAGAGAGATTTGAAAATATTGAGAAAAACTTAAAGCAAAAAAGGGTATCACATTTTTATAATGCCTCTGAGGACATAGTTCCATTAAAGCGAGTGTAAATCCCAATTCGTTAATCTTTTTGATGATTGTAAATTTTGGAAAATCAGGACGTTATTAAGGAATATTTCGTAATGTCTCGTCACAAAAACATATCTTTGTATCTATCTTTCCCAATGCTTTTCAAAGGTTGATAAACAATGTTATAAGAAATAATCTGAATATGTTGTGTTATTTTTAAGCAAGATTGAATCACTTTTCGAGGAAGATTATAACAATTATGTGGGATCTGATATGAGTTTTAACCAATTAATGAGCTGGTGATAAAATTTGGAAGGAAGACTACGGATTTTTTAAAAATATTAATCTAACTTTT
>NW_025787267.1:0-14093 GCF_021130785.1 Homalodisca vitripennis
GCACGAAAATAGTCCTATGGTGGCTAATCCAACTGATCCCCCGACTCTACACCTCGAGCCGAAACCCATGTTTGCCAAGTTTTTACATGTTTTGGAGGCATTAACTGATAAAATAAAAACCATCACCTGGATGATGGTAAACATGATGATACTTTATATTTGATTTCATACATTAATTTTTTTCGCAAATGTCCTAACTCAAGTTTGATTATTACAGTATTACCTCACAAGCGCGAAAAGCTTGTGATCAGGCAGCGGTGTGGCACCACAACCTAAAATTTCAAAGCATTACATTAGATGCAGGTTACTTATTGTGTTATATTATGCTGGAAGACCCAAAAATACAATAAAACCCAGTCTTAAAACAATTAACTCAAAATTGTGTTCTTCTTGGGGCTATAAATCGGTTCGCAATCACCCCCGGGATTTTTTTTTAGATTTCTTTACAAGTGTCCACTGCAAAAGCGGGTTTTCGTACGTCGACCGACTGAGGCTACTGAGAAATTAGTTTTTATGACTATAAATCACTTAATCAATATTATTTTGTACTTGAACATGATTATCTGGACTTGTGAACTAAGCGACCAAGACAGCTTAATCACATGGTAAATAGAGAGAGACAGCAGCTGTTTCACAAATTTCAGCATCATCTACCGTAACAAAAGCGCCTGACCTTGGATTCGATTAGGCTAGGACAAAAAAAAGTCTATTAAGTTTTATCTATCCTGATCTATGAGCCCATATGTCCCTTCCAGACTGAGGGTGTGAGAAGTGGTATGCGTTACAAAAGTAAGTATTACAACAGTAGGGCCGGTAGTAATAAACGTAACAAGAATTTATAATATCTTTCTTCTTCAAGATATAAGAAGAAAGTGTTTATATCTATAGGTATTTGATTTTACGGTATTATGGTAGATGAGTTTATTTAACCTCTAATTATGATAAGCAATAATAAAGAAACGTCTCCATTCGATAATTCCCAAGATATAGTTGGGTTGTTTGTTTATCTAAGCTTGGAAAATAATTAGGTTATAATGTTAACCAACGAATAATCCATGTCTGATATGATTTTTAATGTTTATAAAAATATTTCCAAGAATCATCAGCATAATATGTTTTGCACCCTATTCCTCATCTCCCGTCATGTATGTTTAGAATACGACATGAAGATAAAAGTCATATATGTTCAACGTCGATACCCCCTAGGATGTAATGGATGAGACTGGATTTAGTAAGAAGTAAGCAATCCATTTCAATCGTTCTATATCAATATTTTGCTATAATATGTATGAATAGTAAGATTAACAGGTAAAGAAAAACTCTATTTAACGATCCGTAAACCATTGTTTTAGTCAATACCCACGTCGCTCTGTGGTACTCGATTTGTGATAGTTGTTTTTAAATGTGAGTGTTTTAAGCGAGCTAAAAATGTGGAACCCGAAACAATAATTATTATTGCAGCCATCTTTTAATAAGCATTCGAAGCCAGTGCAGGTAAATATCATAGTTCACATTGGTAAACTATCCCTTCTTTCATTCCTTCGTTCCTTTTTCAATGGTGTAAAGGATAAAGAAACAAATTGTGGGATAGAACTATAAGCTACATTTTATACATTCTTGCTACATTAAAATGAGCTTTAAAATTAATTATGAAACGCAATCTTTCTTTTTTTTAGATATTACTAATTTGCAAAAGAAATGAAATACAAGCAATTAATAAATATAACACCACGCGTTTTAAATTTAAAATGCTTAATGGTGTACTTTTTTCTTATATGTTTGTAATTTTTTCCATATCCAATAAAAGGATATTTTTTTTAAATACACAAGTAACAATGTGACCTGAATGTTTATCTTGAACTTGCTTGGAAAACCGATCTGTCCCAAAATACAACTACAGTAAGTAAAGATCAAACACTAGCATACTTATAATTTCCTAAAATGTATAGGTTCAAAGTATATTTATTAACAAATAACTCTGTGCTCAAGACCAGGTTGTAGAACATCAAGCTTACTTCTTGTACTTTCAAGACTATCAATGATAACCAAATTTTAAAATAGAAATTAAAATTAATTAGGAATCATGGTATTCATAGATACTAACAGGAAACTTTCAGTTAATTGAACGTTATGTTTCCCTTTTAACATTGAGACACCATAGATGGGTGTTATCCCGGATTGATTTTTAAAATAAGGATAGCACCTAGGAACGTTTACAGCCAGGAACTCTAAGATGCTCATAAATAAAATTTCTGTACAATCGTGTTATAGTAGTTTTTTTATACATTAATGAGTAAAACACACCCATAGAGATACCATTAGATGTGTATAAAAGTCTATATATAGAAGCAATGAGATTAGCATATTATAGTTCAGCGGTATATTGTATTTACAGAAGATAAAACATCGAATTGACGTATCAAGCAATCGTCCCACAAGATCTAGGTCAGTCTGTCTCGCGGCGGAAGCTAGTTGTAAGCAGGACGGTGGAATAACTGACCAAACAGGTGTTGTGTCGAACGAGCCGAGAGAGACAGCGTCAGCGTTCCGCGAGGAGAGTCCCTCAATGTCGAACGTGTTGGGGGTGGGGCGGAGTAGGAATAAGAAGTAGGTCAGTAGGTAAGGCTGGTCAGCTCTCGCGATGTGGAAGCTAATGTACAGGGACGGTAATGCAGACGAACAGGTGTTGTGTCGAACGAGGAGAGAGCAGCCACGATTCCAGCGGAGTCCGCATCAATGCTCCGACGGTGATGTAACTGAGATAAGAAGTCAGAGCGTAAGGATGTTGGCTCCAGCTCTCGGCGGGTGGAAGCTGTGTAGACAGGGACTGGGTAAACGGTCAACAGGTGTTTGTGTACCGAAGACGACGGAGAGAACAGCCACGTTGCCAGGGAGTCCTCAATGGATGGTCGACGGTGATTGTAGGGAATAAGAGTCAGAGTGTAAGACTGGTCAGGCCCTCGCGGAGCGGAAGCTGTGTAACAGGACGGTAACGACAACAGGTGTTGTGTCGAACGAGGAGAGACAGCCACGTTCCAGGGAGTCCTCAATGTCGACGGAGAGTAGGAATAAGAGTCAGAGGTAAGACTGGTCAGCTCTCGCGGCGGAAGCTGTGTACAGGACGGTAACGACAACAGGTGTTGTTTCGAACGAGGAGAGACAGCCACGTTCCAGGGAGTCCTCAATGTCGACGGTGAGTAGGAATAAGAGTCAGAGGTAAGGCTGGTCAGCTCTCGCGGTGGAAGCCTATGTACAGGACGGTAACGACAACAGGTGTTGTGTCGAACGAGGAGAGACAGCCACGTTCCAGGGAGTCCTCAATGTCGACGGTGAGTATGAATAAGGAGTCAGAGGTAAGAGTGGTCAGCTCTCGCGGTGGAAGCTGTGTACAGGACGGTAACGTCCAACAGGTGTTGTGTCGAACGAGGAGAGACAGCCACGTTCCAGGGAGTCCTCAATGTCGACGGTGAGTAGGAATAAGAAGTCAGAGGTAAGACTGGTCAGCTCTCGCGGCGGAAGTCTGTGTACATGAACGGTAACGACAACAGGTGTTGTGTCGAACGAGGAGAGAGACAGCCACGTTCCAGGGAGTCCGCTCAATGTCGACGGTGAGTAGGAATAAGAGTCAGAGGTAAGACTGGTCAGCTCTCGCGGCGGAAGCTGTGTACAGGACGGTAACGACAACAGGTGTTGTGTCGAACGAGGAGAGACAGCCACGTTCCAGGGAGTCCTCAATGTCGACGGTGAGTAGGAATAAGAGTCAGAGGTAAGACTGTAGTATTGAGCAAACTCCATACCAACAATAACTAAAGAGTGAGCATAGAACTAGCGTGTAACAACAAGTTAACTTACATAAAAGGGAGTTATATTGTCGCAGAGTTACGGTACCTAATAAAAGGGTAACCAATATCTGTGTGACTGACATGTTGTTGTGAAATTTTTGAAAAATTAGTCTGCATATCATCCTGTTTTCTTTCTAATTCGGAACTGATAAACATGCAAGTTTCCGCCGTGCTTATTTTGTATACCTTATTTGTACATAAAAAACGTCTGAGCTAGTAATCAGTGTTGGCCAAAAATGTGGTTACGTGTTTGATTCTACCTAACCCATAATAAATCCATCTTAATCTCCCAATTTTATTCTACGCTCGAACCACTACCATCCCACTATTAAATACAGTGCATATATAGTCTTTCTACTAGAGGCAGTTTGAAGATCAGTGAGGAGAATATTTGAATCACAATATAAGTTTTACAAAAAATTTGACATCATCTTCATAGTTAATTCCTACCTTATCTGAAACTCTAACTTCCTGCCCTCTTTCTGAGTGTTTCAGGTGGAGAATACTCCCATCTGGGGATAGAATCGCTCGTAGTTACGCTGGAATGGACGAAAGAAAAGCTCGGAAAAGTGGTCACCAAAGCCCAGACTTGTCAGAAGGTGGGAGGAGACGTGGTCATCAAGGGGGAAGTGCGCAGTCACTGTTATGGCGGAAGGAAGCTACAAGATAGTTCCGTTTCCTGTCAAGATTCTAAAGCTTCATCATCCTGTAAGTAGTGTAAAAGGTGCTGAAACTGAATGATTTACTATGACTGAGAAAACCCTCAAGTAGAACGAAATGCTCTTGATAAAATTGGCTAATATAAAAGTCGTGACATGCTTAGAGAGTTTTATACAAGTTCCACTCTCTCGTTTGCCTAAGATGTCTGTTCCATTTTGTTAAGATAAACATGTAATATGTGTTGTGATGTCTGCCCGGCCATTGATGGTGATTCGAAAGTCACCTTTAAGCCGTTGGTGCCCAGGTTAAGTGTTAGAGAGGACTTCTTAGCCCTAACCTGGCCTGGTAAAATAAGAAATCATTACTTTACTTTACATACTAAAAAATACGTTTTTTACATTTTCGATGTATTTTGACACCGTTCGATACCGTTGAGAAATGAGATGAATTATCGTACATTATTTAATATTTCTTTTTGATTAATTATATACTTTCTTCTTATTCCTTGTCCACGCTTTGTATTTAAACCGATTTTACAGCTTTCCTTAACAGTAAATACAGTAACTGAACTTACCATAGCAATAGTGAAAGGAGGATGTTTTGAGGAAAATGGAGTCAGTCTGTTACGATTTTTATCAATTTCAGTCAAGTTTGTTTTGCTTTATTGCGATCAGTCAGACTAATGGAAGGATCCTGTAAGGATAACACTTTGAAATATAGTGATTGAACTCTCTGTAACTCGTGTGTGATTGTCTGGGCCCTGTCCTTAATATTACTGTTAGTACTGTAAGATCTCATATTGTCAAATTTTTCGTCACTCCCCAGTTGTACCCCTTAAAATGGCAGAAGGCAAAATCTATGCAATTAGTAGGTAAAATAGTATATTAAATTAAACCTATAACATAGCCGTTCGGGTCAAAGAAGGACAAATTTCAGTATTGCGCACCTTAGTACATAAACACAGGAGATTACGCTAAATATAACGATACTTCTTCTAACATAAATATAGGTTTTACTTGTCGTTGGAAAATACTTTACGAAAGTAAAACAGTAGAAATGTTTACTTTCTCTCAGTATTGTTTTTTTCTCATACCTGACGTTCAAATGATTTCGATCTAACCTGGATTTGCCAAGATTTTAGTAGGCCCTAATTATACTTTTTAGAGATGAAAACCTGGAATTAAATTAGGTTCTCAGAATCGGATGCAACAGTAACCACTCTCTGAAAGAAATTTACGTAATTTACTGTATTCATGTAACTGTTCACAGCCGGCCTCATCACAAAAGTAACGGAAGATACTAGGGAACACACATACATACACATATATATTGTAAAAATATAATATTTAGGTTAACCAATAAAACTTGTTGTGAATTTGAGAACTATATTCGTTGTAAGCGCGCGGTATACATTAATTAGCGTTTTAATGCCCTTCCATTAAAGCGTGGCTTTTCCGAAAATAAGTGCTAGGTTGTGTGTTTATACTGTACCAATTGGCTCTCTATTCCTAGACTACATAGTTTTTTATTTAAGCAAATCTACAGCTTACAAAGTAAAGTATTGTATTAAAGATTCAACCGTTTTTAAGATCAACACAGTTTACCTGATATGAGATGAAAACATAACAGAATTTATCCCTCATGTACCCCGTGCCTTTGTACAGTGTTGGCAATCGATTTATTTTGTTCAGTCAATAGGAATTTAGCCAACTTCACAAAGAACACAAACTGATTTCAAGTAGTTGGAAATGTAATGGTGAATTTTAAGATGGAAAGTGTGAAATTCATGAACTTACGTAGTATAAACGTACTCAACGTATGTCCATCTATTTTGATGGGAAAGCCATTATTCGTATCTTTTATATAGTTGCTTTTTCTTTAAGGGAGTACAGTTTGTTGTTACCCATTCAACCAAGAATTAAATTTGTTTCTATAACTTTCATTGCTTCTTATATAGCAATATATAGTCTAGTTGGGGTTCCTTTCCTTTGAGTGAATTCGTTTGTTATAACCCATTCACCCAAGAATTAAATTTGTTCTCTAAGGTGTACGATAACTGTCATTTTATTATCAATGTATACGCTAGTAGTTATGAGGTTCCTTTCCTTTAAGTGAATTCAATTTGGTGTCACCCATTCAACCATGCAATTCCATTTGTTTCTCCAAGGTGTATGATAAACTTTCAATACTTCTGCTTAGCCTTCTTTGTGGGTTTTTAAGGCAATAAACTAAAAATGGCGGTTGTTTTTTTACAGATAAAAACAAACTTCAGGGCATTGGCGTCAGCGAAGTGGTCCGACGGGTCCACCACTAAGGAAATGGAAATTGGTAGATGTGAAGTCCGACATAAAACTAAAAATATTAAATATGGAAGTGTATAGTATGCGAAGATATTTATACATAAAATTGCATATTTAAACAAATGCATAAAGAATTATATTTGTCTTTTAAATTACACCCTGCCATATTGAAATAAAGTTAAATTTCCTATAAGGCCGTCATAAGGAGGCTTGTAGCTGACATGTATATATGATCAGTCAATATCATTTTGTGTAAGTATATATATAGCTTCTTAATCCTCCTAACGCTTCTTTTACTTTGTATGGGTTGAATGATTGAGACTTAATAGATTTTAAACACTAATTTACTTACACTTGGTAATGGAAATTGGTAGATGTGAAGTCGACATAAACTAAAAATATTAATTATGGAAGTGTATAGTATGCGAAAGATACTTATACATAAAAATTGCATATTTAAAACAAATGCATAAAGAATTATATTTGTCTTTTAATTACACCCTGGGCCCATTGTATATTATTTTTCCTACATATTATAGTATATATATATATATATATATATATATATTATCCTCTACATATTATAATTCTGTTATTATTTTATATTCTATTATCATGTTGATTTTCAAGTGGTTCGTTTTGTCTGACAGTTTATTGCAATGGTTACCTTATATTTGATTGTTATCTTTTCTTATTCTTGACCTATTTATTAATGATACTTGTTATTGATTTGTTACATTCCTGCTATGAATGTTAAATAATTGTTGGCGTCAAACTATTGTTGTTACTCGCTTTGCCTTATGATTATCTGTTATGCTGATTGCTGTGTTGTTGTTGTGTATACAATGTGATGTTCTATTTTTCTAGCTTTAATTTAATATAGTCATCTTAGAAGTCTGTAATTTTTTTTAAATATGTTAAATGGCGTTGTACCATTGGAAGTCATAATAAATAAATAAATATACTTGTATTACATTTATTTATAAGAAGTGGCTGAGGTAGGCATAATTTTAAGATTCGTATTCTTTGTTGATTTGAAAATAAATGGAGGCTATAAAATATCTCGTCATGCTCGTTCTCTGTATCATAGTAACATTACCGTTTTACCAAGGAACGTCTGATAATAACACAACCACACTCGAGTAGATTGCCTTCAGATTATTCTACAAGCATATTTTACTAAAATGTAGGTTACAGTTTTCATGGGGCTAAAGAATCACTTATTAAATAATTTCAGGACATTAAAATATGTAGTATATATTGTAAAAATACACACAGTTATAAAAATTTGAAGCTTTATTTACGATGTGTTACTTTTAATGTTTACAATGACGAAGGATTGACCTAAAACTATATAATGTCTAAAACTATAAAACCTAAAACTATAAAAAATAGATGCACAAAGCAAACCTACCATTACAGCAATGAGATCCCGGGCTCGGGCAACACATCCATGTTGGATGATGGATGTGTTGCCCGAGCCCGGGATCTCATTGCTGTAATGGTAGGTTTGCTTTGTGCATCTATTTTTGTGGACTAATGCCTTCCAGAACTGTAGTTCGCAAACAGAACAACAGCACAAGCTGGAGACCTTAGACGACTAGGAAAGAAGAAGAAGAAGAAGAAAGAAGAAACAGTGCTTTTATTTGTACAATAAACAAAAACAAAATATTACCCTCAATAAGCTTAATAGGAACTAGCTTTTAGCTCACTAAAACAAATAAGTATTTATTTATCCTAAGTAAGGAACAAAAATTTGCACTAAATACAAATGGTCATTTCGACCGTCTGTCTGGTTGGCACTTCTGTACACTTCTTATAACTACAATTAATACAAAAAAATGTAATTAACCAAAACTATAGATATTTTAAGTTTGGCGATTCAAATAAGGTTCAAAATATCGGAAAAAAGAAGACGCGCTGCGCGCCCACACACACACACACACACACACACACACAATAATATAATATTTGTTTTTTATTTTATTTTGGGATCCTTACAACTGTCATATAAAAGTTTTTCATCTATATTTCAATATTTAAAAATTAAATTAAATTCATACACTAAATCCCACCGCATTTTCCACGCATCTCTCTCATATATTTTCCAAATTGAAGCCAATCCTTTCCATTAAGGTAGTCAAAAAATTGTTTTTTTCGCTTAGCACGTTACTCCCAAACCATTTTCTCCGAATCGTTGCCAGAATAGGACAAATACTCACAAAGTGAAAGACCGTCTCATACTCATTCCGTTACACAAAGAACATACGTGATTTTTTATCAGGAATCCAAGGTTTGTAATTTTAAATCAACCAGGCCCTGCCCGCGCCTTAATTGCCCAAGACATAATATTCATATCATAACAATCTTTCAGGAATGTCTTAATCTCCAAGGTCAAGTTTTATTGTTAGATAATGTGGATGATAGACAGACGTACAAGCACGGCCTGTACGTTCCACTCGCCAGCCTGTTCGCATCGCCTCAACCACCCTAGACAATTGGCCCACCAACTCAACGCTGTTGTCAACATTAAAATTTACCTCGATTCCACACTTACTTCCTAAGCTCTTCCACTTCCCTGAACCAGAAAATTTTTTTTAATACAATCTCCTTTGCTAATATGTAAGGTAAACGATTTGGCGTCATGCTCCAGATTCTTCCGAGATAATTTAGATTTAATTGAAGGGTAAAGTAATATAATTTTTTTTCCGAGCCAGTTTCGACAAAAAGTGTGTAATTTGGTGTGTTAAAGGGGAGTCTAAAAAGTTTTTTTTCAAAAAACATTCTTTGAACTCCCCTCAATTGCGTCAAATTCTCTGTATCCCCATACTTGGGCTCCGTAGCACAAAACTGACCTGACAAACAGCATTAAAAAGTGTGAATTTTGCTAACAGAGACACTTTTCTTATCTTTTAAAAGACATTCCCAAACTGAATTTATAATTAATTTTGAAACCCTTGCTTTTTCTTTAAAATGTTGTTTTCCACGATAACTGTGATGTAAATATGAGCCCCCAAGTATTTGTATTCATTTACAAACCTCGATCTCTGTCCCTGTGGTACCGCCCACCTCTCAATTTTACTCCGTCCACGTTTCCCGCCTTTTTTGAACACCATTATTTTTGATTTATTCAATTTAACATTTAGATTCCAATTTTTACAGTAATTTTTCTAAATTATTAATCATACATTGCAAGCTTGTGTTGCTGTAGGTGCGAGTAGAAATTATATCATCCGCGTAAAGCAACATATTCACCCTGGTTTTTCCCAAAAATACAATCCTCCACCCAGCAAATCCGGTAAATCGTTAATAAATAAAGAAAATAATAAGGGACTCATTACACAGCCCTGCCCTTAAAAACCCATTTCAGTTTTTAAAAGCAGGCGTCACCCCTTCTTTACACCAAACACCAGCCGAAGTTCCGTTGTACATTTTCTCTGAGTATTTTTAGCATGTGAGTCGACAACCCAAGACACGACAGCTTATACAAATAGAGAATCAATAAGAATTGTGTCGAATGCAGAGGAAAAATCAACATAAAAACAGTAATAATTTGCAATTTTCTTTTGCCAATTGTAAGTTTACCATACAAGTTAAATTAAAAATGTTTATCTATAGTAGAATAGCCTTTCCTAAAGCCTGCTTGGAATTCCGTCAAGATATTTTCTCTCATTTACCCATTTTTTTCTAAACCTGTTTTAAAATTATGCTACAAAATATTTTACATACACTATCTATAAATGATAATCCCCTGTAGTTCTCTACTACATTGATTTCGCCCTTTTTGTATATTGGAAAAATAATAGATTTTTTAAAGCTGCCCGGTATTTGGCCGTTTAAATATATTTTATTGTAAACAGTAAGTAATTTTTTCAAGTAGTGATTGTGTGGAGCGTATTTAAAAAACTTCGTAGGGGACTCTGTCCGTAAACCGGGAGCCTTAATCGTCCCCTCAGCTTACGCAGTACTTCCCTGACTTCAACTATATCAAGTTCCTTATCTAGGGTTTCATTCATAATTAGTGGTTTCTGCGTAGCAGATATAATTTGATAATAAAGGGGGATTTCGCAGGCTCTTGAAATGTGCAACCCCACTGCTCACTGAAATATTTCCCACCACTCTCCCCGTTTTTGTTTTCTTAAAACTATTTATCGCCTCCCAAAACCCCTTTGAATTCGAAATATTATTCATATTTAAAAATAAATACTCTCATAATGTTGTATTTTTTTTTTTTATACTGGCACAATGTTTTATACGATTTCCGTTCTCCAATGTAATTTAATCGAACCTGATGCGAATTAGTTTTTCTAAATAAATTTAATAACCTAAACACCTTCTTTCTAGAACTGTAACACTCGAAGTCATACCACGGCTGTTTGAAAGTTAGGCCGCATCTTTCGTGTGTATCATCGCGGTGCTTTTTGATTGTTTATTGAAATCTTAATGCAATCAATTATATTATTAACATTTACCTGATTGTTGTCGCATATGACTAAGTTTAACGCAGACTGACCCACTGCCGTACAATAAAGGTCTTTATTCCTTTCTTCCCATTTTAATTTGGGTAGTAATGGCAACAACTTATTCTTATTATTTCTGTTTTCAATTTTTTCACCTTCTTTCATTTTTAATAAAATTTTAATTGGCAGATGATCCGAACCGGGGTGACAGACAACCTCAAAGTCCCCGAATTAAGTGTAAACTGTGGCCAGTCCATAAGAGCTAGGTCTATCACAGAACTGGCCCATTGGTCCCTACGAATGTGTAATTACCATTCTTATCACTTTCCAGATCTTCCATTCAAAACTATCATACCAAAGTCTCCCATTAGCTCTAACAGTTTCTTGCCTTTACTGTTGATTACAAAATCCCTTGAATCTCTCAAATCTGATAAATTATTATTTAAAATTTCAATGACACCCTCAAATGTAAGTTGTTTCTTTAGCAATACGCCCCATTTAAATCGCCTACAAGCAAAAGGTTCCTTAAACTATTTGTTTCCAAAAAACTTTCTTAATCTAAGAAATTCCATATCCCACTTATTATAATTTAAATATACAGGTAATATAAACAAATCTAATATTTTTTGGATCGACATGTATCAAAGAGAAGTTGTCCAAGTATATCAAAATTAAGTACATTGAAAATAAGGAGATGCTAAATTAATTAAAGTGATTGATCCACCTATGTTGCGCCCAAATTGAGCTTGCCTACTAGCAAAATTAAAATGAACTTTGTATTGGGAAAATCTATTTAAAATAAACTGTTGATCATTCTCATCTATAAATGTTTCAAAATAAAAAGGTAACATCAAATTCATAAACAAATTCTAGAAATAAAGTATCATTTACCTTATTTTTAAGCCCACAAACATTGTAACTCATAATTCTTAAGTCCCTTGATATAATGGTTTGAGAATATATTGGAGGGTTGGCTTCTGATCTTCAGCCACTCCCCGTCACCTGCGCGAAAGTCCGTGTCCCGTGTCGACCCTGGCATCCCCGCAGACTCCATGTTGGTAGCAGGTTCTGCCCTTGCAGCCTCCACACTCTTGTCTTGCACTTTCTTCTGACTATCATCCTCCCTAGCAAGCCTCGAAAGGAAATTCTGTTGAGATCGTGGTGAATTATGTCCCTCAGCCGCTCAGCTCCATCTCGAGCACCTGCTGCTACCAGCTTTACCGTCCTCGCCAGGTAAATCGCCACCCTTCTATCATGAGACGGTCGTTCACAAGGGGCATTCGACGTCCTACCCGCTACCCTCATCTATCTCACACGCCTTACCGCCATTAGCTTCCACCTCTCTTCTCCCGTGTAACTATAGGATAATCACGATATACTGCATAACCTGTACCTTTCAGCCTGGCTAATCGTGACATTATGTAATCTATGTCTGCATCTGAGGGTAAATGCGCAATTACCAGTCCATTACTGCCTAAGGCATGAGCCCTGTTTACCCATAAAGAGTTGGTTGTACCAAAAAATTTTCACTACAAAAATTCTTGACCAAGAGTCTAAAGTCTGTATTGCCACTGCTATTCCACTTAAGCCCTTTAAATACTAAGTTATTCCTCCTTCCTCTTGCTTCCATATCCACTAGTTTTATTCTGAATTATTTTATTTTCCTCAATTATTTTGGCATAACTTTACCTTCATCTCCTTATTTTCACTTTCTAGCACAACTAACCTACTTGTAACTACACCTAAGTCCTCTTTGGTTACAAGGTTTGCAAGTTTTTTGTCAAGCATAGCCTCTAAACCACTCATTAGTTGTCCTAAAGACATTTCTCCCTACCTTTTCACCGTCCAATGTTGAGGTTATCACTCGCACTTATTGGTGAAGAATTCGACCTTTGACGTTTCTTCTGATTCCGACACAAGGCGTGAAAAATTTATAAATCGTATTTTCACTCATTTAGTAAATATTTGCATTATTTATAAAAACTGTATAAGAGTAAACCGACTGACTGGAAAATACGCGTGCCACTAACCGACAACTGCACGTTAGCTCACCGCCACTCACTGCTCACTACAGGACACTCACGCGAGCAGGTCGAGTCACATGGCGAGTCAGCTCGAAGTCCACTTATCAGTTAAGTAATTAACTCCGATTTTGTGTCTCTTACTCCAAACGTCAATAGAAATATTTATGGTTCAATTTAAATAGGAATAAATATCCAATTAACAATGTAAATATGCAAAAACTTATAATTTATATGCGCAGCTAAAAATCACCACAATCTTACTTCACGGCACCAGTTGTGCCAACCCTTAGAGACCGACTAGGGAAAATCCATTATTATTGCAGTCTCTCCCAAGAGGCCTGGTTTGTGAACCGTAGAGACGAGAAATATAGCAGCTAACTACTTTCAGCAGTGCAGTAACAACACCTTTACAACGAGAAATTGTCCAACGAAAGAAATTGGATGGAACTGCTCTCGTGTTTTATGAAACTTACTGCAAATTATATATCATAGCAATTGGTGACCAAGGAAGGCCAGAATGTCTGTCAGTGCTAACGCAGTTTAGTAACAAGTGTAAAATCTTGTAGGCTTGTTAAAAAATAAGGATTGAGGAGATAAGAAAGTTCGGTCTTTTTCTAAAAGAGAAGCGTTAACAATTAATATGTCCA
Source organism: Homalodisca vitripennis (assembly GCF_021130785.1). NCBI lineage: Eukaryota > Metazoa > Arthropoda > Insecta > Hemiptera > Cicadellidae > Homalodisca > Homalodisca vitripennis. The sequence goes on from NW_025787267.1 coordinate 13,934, forward strand.
CCAAAGTAATCTAAACATGGTCAACAGCTGTATCACATAATGAGCTCATAATTTATTTATAGTTTCTACTTTTGATACGTTTAAACCAGTAAAAGAATCTATAAAACTTGGTTGCTTACGCAACTCTTTGACTTATGAGGTAAAACCTTACAATTGTGTT
>NW_025787268.1:0-14428 GCF_021130785.1 Homalodisca vitripennis
GAGTTAACGGTATAAATAACTTATGTTATTGTACGGATTTTTTACATAATATAAACAGTTTTAAAAAAAGTTATAAACACTTATGGATATACTTATATTCTGTCACATGAAATATTCAGTAAGATGTTTTGCCATTAAATATGTGAAGTTGTTTTGTTTAAATTTCCCATGGTTTTTCTTCAGGCGCAACTGTTTCTTCTACAATACTACATCGGCTTGTGTCTAGAAGGATGTACAAGTGAGATATTACCAATACAAAATATATTTAAATCATAAAATCTAGGGAAATACTTAATTTCTGGTTATCTAAAATTAGTAAGCACGTTTTTCATTATGATAATGTCGCCGCTTTTTTAATGATCACGGTTTAGCAAGACGCAAAAAATTAAAAAAAAAAAAAAAAAAACCCTCCCTCTGATTTAATGGAGTGAATTCTATATAGAAAGACGTACAAGGAAATATTAAAATATAGTTTATTAATTTGTGAAATAATAGAATTAAGATCAAGAGGCGTCGCCAAAGTGGGCAGGGAGGGACAGTTTATCCCCCCTTAGAGATTTCTAAAAAAAAGTTACCAACATTTAAAGGCAACCAACGCCCTAAAGGTCTTTTGACTTGCAGCTGGTCCTTTTGAAGTGGTCCGAGAATTTTTGCAAAAAAGAACCTCGAAGATTGTGTTGTGTGTGTTTGTATCAAAAATTAACCGAGATTCCAATAAAGAATCCTGTCGACCACTATCATACTTTTTCTCATTTCTCCGTATCAGTTTGTCCCACCCCACTGAGCCATTGGCTTAGGCGACGCCCCTGGTTTGAGCCTTTTTAAAATGTTTTTTATATTTCAGCTAACTGCGAAGTTTAATTGGTGGACAAGAACGTAGGCCGAGGAAACAATTTGGGGGAGGGCGGCAGTGTACAACTGTTTTATTTTTTCGTTTAGTGGGACAGAGAGGTAAGGCCCCATTTTTGTTTCTTGAACCCCGTTTTCCTTTGTTTTGAGAACGATATTTTCAGAAAGTACAATGGCCTACTAATACTGAATTAATTTTAAAATATTAAATAATTACGTTTTAACTAATACAGTGAGTATAAAAAAATAAAAATTGGGAAAAATTGGTCACGGGGGTGGGGTCCGGCCAAACCCTTGAATCCTCTCACTAAGCTACGGGCGGCCCTGTTTGGTGGAGTAAATTGCCTTCTCCATCCTCCACCAGTCAGTATGATGAAACGAGTTTCTGTGTTTATGTGTATCTGTGTAAACGAATACCTTTAGAAGGAGTTGGTGGGTTGAAATTTGGTTAGAACAAGTCTCTATTAACTAAATCTAAATTGATAGATTTGGGTTTATTTTTATGTGTAAAAACATAAGGTCCATATGGGAGTCGTAACTTCGGGCCCGGGATGCTGTTTCGCTCTCTGAATTGATAGAGAGAGGAGCGCGAAAAACTGGACCCCGATTGTATGTAGTTTTATATAGCTGTGAATCAGGCTCCGTACTTCAAAACCCACCGGTTTTTTTTTTCGGACAATTTTTGCCGGGTACCCCTCGGGTCCCTCCCAGGGGGGCCCGGTGGGGCCGAGCCCCCTCCAACACATCTATTTGAAGAGAATATGTCGACGCGCCCCCGATGGCGTAACATGGCGGGACCAGCCAAATATTTTTTCCGGGGCCCCGCCAAAACTGAGTACGGTCCTGGTTATAATATTTGAATTGTTAATATCATCCAGAAATATTTAATTACCGGATCTTAAATATGAGTTTTTATTTGATACAGAAAGAAATAGAAATGAACTTTACTCCGAGATCTAAGAATGGGTACACGTTACCAGCAAATCAAGTCTTTATTGTTGCCAGTAAGCCACAGCGAGATACAGAGCCTATTTGTCCCTCACCAGAGATAATTCAAAGAGGTTTTTTTTAATTGTATTTCCTTAAAAATATTAAATATTAAACGTGCTAAAACTGTTTTTGGTACCATAATTTTAGCATCATTTATAGAGTTTGGGGAAGTATTGTCCAAAGCAGATAGAAAATTTTCACAATTGTAAATTGTAAAACTGTTTTTGGGGTTGTTTTCCTTTCCTTAATTCGATGAAATGTTTTAAGTTGTTCCCCTGTGTGTGGTGTGTGTGTGTGTGTGTGTGTGTGGAGTGTCAAGTGCAAGTATCATTCCCAATGCACCACGTACGGCGCGTGCGTGTGAATAACAGTGTGCGCGTGTGTGTGTATGTGTGTGTTTATCCTATATTTGTGTGTGTGGTGTGTGTGTGTGTGTGTGTGTGTGTTGTGTGTGTGAGTGTGTGTGTGTGGTGTGGTGTGAGATAAAATCTTAAAATCCACATAGTGGTTTGTTAACATAATCAGAGAAAGAGAGTTAAATATCATCACAAGTTTCAAGAAGTTTAAGATGATGGGTAGTTTTATGTGAAGACCCAGTATTTTATAATAAATATAATACGAGCAGTAATTAATTAAAAAAGTGCATCTTTGTTTGCAGTCAAAATTCCAAAATTCAAAATAATAATTTGGCTTGGTTTTATTGCATAATGATATCCTCTGAATGTTATATACATATACGTGAGTCCAGAAAGACGGGATTTTTTTTATTTCTTTAAAACTAAAACTTTTGTTCATAAAATTGTTCTAAAATTGAAATTTCCTCATTCAAATTCATAGTTTAAAACTGCCAGACTTGTGTGTTCAAGTCATTTGTTTTTTAGTAAAAATTAATATTGTATTTATTCGTATTTTGTGTATAGCCCAAATTATAATTTAACGAACACTTTAATATTCACCTTACACTGCAGCTCAGGAATTTTTATTATTTCTTAGCTGTTATCAATCTTTTTTATTTTCGGTTTATATGTACAGGCACATCCTGACCACCCTGAGTTATATATAAGACTGACTGACCTCTGCTTCCGAGCCGAATCGTCTAGGCAGGGCGAGTACCTTCCACATTCTTGCTTGACATTGCAAGTGGATGTTGGTGTCAACCGGTCTGTGTCTGATCGTAGCGTAGGCTGGATGCGGCGGCGGTCCCGCTAGGAGGAACGAACTAGGAGCAGGACCAATGGCGAGGACGCGACCTGAGGAGTCCTCGCCAACATTGGGATAACCATCGATACTATCGAAACTGCAGTTCGATAGTAGGATATCGATGCACAATATCGATTTGTCTTAGGCATTAAAACTTATTTTTGCATTGACATAATTCTATAGTGAATTTTAACAATTAAAAATTAATCAAAGCACGTAATTGGTTTTTGTAACAGACTTTAAAGAATATTAATATTCCAGAGTATTAATATTTAAATTTTAATTCCTTTTCTTGCAAGTATGAACCAAATGTAACTTGTATTAAAAATGCATTTTGTTATGATTTTTTAGGTAAAATATGAATCCGTTTTTATTTTTTAAGCACTCAACACAACTGTTTATACTGAAAAAATTAAACACAACACGCCCTCAGTCTCCTAGTAACCCATAAGAAAACAATGCATTGCTTCAAACAAAATATTAAACTTATAGATAAGTGAAGCTTTAAACTGTTTTCAAGATATCATAATTACTATCTTACTTTGTGCTTGGACAATTGATATAAAGACTGTTATAAACTGAAGCTGTTGGTTGGATTTAAAGAAATAAGTGAAATATAGTGTACTGTAACTTTCTCTATTATATTATAAATACCATACACGGTTTGTCCAACAAGCCGACTTAACAGACAAAATAATTAGCTAAACATCTTACTCATAGCCCATTCTGTTATTTAATTTTTACACTTGTTTTCCACAAAAGTATTTTTCCACCTACGTTTACTAAAATTTATTTTCAACGCTACCTGTTATTATTTTGCCTATTAGGTGGATATTACTGGTTATCTGAAAACCCTTCACATATTTAACCAAATATAACGAACAGCATCATTTTCTTAAATGATATTCTAAACATCCTTGAGGTAAGTCACAGTAACTGGAAGATATTCCAATCTCCTGACCTATTTTTGGATTTTAGTTTCCAAGATAGAACCCTTAAGTCGGAGAGTGAAACTTTGTTTCATAAGTGTCCTGTTAAATAACTCGAATTTCTCTCCAATATTAAATGATATTTGATTAAATAGTTCCAACGACTTTAGTAATAATCTAACTATTTTTTATGTGGAGAACTCCTAAGTCCTTAGCTAAGTCCTAATACTTAGCTTTTTAGTTAACTCACTTATGACGTAAAAATATGATAGATCTCTACGTAATTTAGGAACGTAGGTCGGCATATTTTATAAACATATTATTTCAGTGTTTATGGCTAACAGCTTTAGATGATAAATGAAAATTCCGAACGTGTATTATTTTTGGCTTTTCTGGAGTTTTAGGTAAATGATAATTTCTCGTTCGAATGGATTACATTTACGACGCCACCCCGGGCTGTAGTTTGTTTTGTTGTTGCACCAACCAAGAAAATATATACATGCGTAGTTCAATAGAACCCTACTTTAAGAGAAAAAAAAGAATAAAAAAAACTAAGGTGGGTCTTATTTTACAACAGTCCTGGATCTGTAGGAAAAGTAAGATATCTGCATTACACTACTGATCAAGCACTGCGTACTTTAATATTGGCCAAACTTTACAGTTTAAAGGTGTATTTTTTAGTAAAACTTCTAATTTTATTATGTGGATAACCTCCAGGAAGTGTTGTTACTATCAAGCTTACCCTATACTTTGAAGACTATAGTGTAAATAACCTTAAAATTGTGGTTAATTAAACGTGTGGTTTTGCTGTCATGTTACAATATTTTGTCCTCCTCCGTAGACTAATGGGTATAGTCTCAGCTCTCTAACTCTAAGATCACGGGTTCAAACCCCGGGGAGGTCCAAAAATGTAATAATAATAAATAAAAACCAGTGCACTTCGAAGCCGGCATAGCTGACGCTGAGGCTTAAATGGGGAAAAATACAATATTTACAACAGAACAGTTTATTACAGTTAACAGGATTTCTCAATTAATAACATAATGTTTGTAAGCAATGTATTTCTTATGGGAATCTTATGGGAACTCCAGAGACCTGATATCGAAGAGGACATTCTTCCTATAGTGCGCCTGGGGCACAAGATAAACGTGTCTACCAAATTTAATGTCTAACTTTCCCAGTTTTGCTGAGTGTTATGAATCAGTCTGTCAGTCAGCAAAGACATCTATTTTTATATACCTAGATAAATAACATTAATATAAACATTTTTACCAGTTCTAGGCTGTACCAATATTCGACTATTATTTATACTATATTAATAACACACTTGACGTAGATTTATAACGTAACCAACCCATGCTCACTACGAGCAGGGCAATCTATCTATTTGGCTTACATATTTTTACACTAAAGTATAGGATGGACTTTTGGAGTAGAAAATTGTACTCGTAATTCTAAAAAGTGTACAAGCTCCAAAAACGAATTATCGGGTCATATAGATAGTAATGTAAAGTTAAAGTTACTATCAGTGTAAAAAATTACCAAATATGAAAGTTTTCATTGAATTTCCATATTTTCGTGAATGTACATAAAAGAATTTACGTCTGTTAAGAAAAACATCAGGTTTCGTAAGTAACTATATACAGCTCATAAAATTATAAGAATATAATAAACTTATTTTCAATATCCTTTCAGCCTACCAGCTCCTCTTAAAGATACACAAACAGGAGCTTAGTATTCCTTTTTAAACTGTTAAATAGTATCTTTTTTAACAAAATAAAAAAGGAAAGCTGATCCCTTTTTATCCTAGTTCTGCTCGTCCTTAAAGGCCACTATTCTGTGTGAGGATCTTATCAAACAGAACAAGGTGGAGAGTTGATACAATACAAGGCTGACAGAAGAGGCAAGAATGCAACAGTCACAGCAAGATTCGAACCTGCTTTCACTAAAAACAGCTACTTTCTGAGCTGGACTTGATTTATTTGAAGAATGTCTTAATTGCCACTCAACAAAGTTTAGTCTTATTCGTTATAGATATAGTTTGTTTTTGGCAAGATCACGTTTTTTAAGCTAGGAACTCCCCCGAAAAAAAATTTATTAACATTTTTTATGTAATAAATTAAATTAAACCCAAAATCACAGGAGTGGCGGCTTATTTCCAAAAAATAATGGAGCTATATTCTACTAGAAACTTCTCGATTATTAAAGAACGTTACATAAAAAAAAATCATTCGATTTTTTAAAGGGTCGACCAAATTTAAGCCTTATTCTGCCCGTCCTCACTAGCTACTGGCCTTTACAAGGATATTATCAAACACAATAAGAGAGAGAGTGACACAGTACAAAGTCGGTGGTAGTGATAAAAAGTGCCATAGCCACAGACAGGATTTGAACACTACTACGCTCTCTCCGAGTCAGATCCTAAGTCCGACGTCTTAGACCGCTTGTCGACACTCCAAAAAATATTATATTTTTCTGTATAGTTTTTAAAAATAACTAGATACGTATCTTTTTGATAATTATTTTCACTCCTTTGGTGCGCTGTTGGGTTCACTTATTTTAAAATGGTAGGCATGTCTTTAAATTAAAATTATTTCATTTTATTTATTTATTGATACATAATTTATACATTACTGGTTTCTGCTAAGTTATACAACTTGTCAGCAGAGTCCAATACACATGTGAAAATTTATACAATCTAAATAAGTTTTTATTTATTTAAATTACTTTATTATTATTTTATTTATTGCCTCTATCTAAAGTCTATGGCACTGGAACGGGCTTAACATAGCAATTTAATTACAATAATGGCTAGTAAAGACAATTACTGCAACCAAAAAAACGGACTGAACATTATCAACAATATAACTAATAGTAAATAGATGTATGTAAAACAATAACAATAACTCAACAAGAACAACAACAGTGAGGACATAGCAGAAAAACATTACAATAAATTAAATTAATTAGTTAACGGAAATAGAGTACAAATATACGAAACATTTCTATAAATTTAACAGTAGTAATAACAAATATGGTTTAATTTCTTTTTTAGACAAGTCTGTTATCATTATCATCCACTATCTTGGCAAACCCAATACTTTTTGCTAGCCTCTGCAGTAATTATTATTTGATTGTTTGTGAATGCACAATCAATGGGTTGTTAGTGAAAGTGTTGTTTATCAGCATTAATACTGAGACGTCAGAAAACTGTTTGTAGCTATGGACATCATGCGGGACCAAGGAACGCAAGAGATACGCAGAGATCTAGAAAGAATGAGCAATCATAGTTGAAGTTCGCAACAAACACGTATCGATGTTTGGATTCGGTTGTAGATATCGATAGAGCAGGGGCCACTGACTGGAGGCTCCGGGTTCGCCCGGTCACTGACCGACCATGCCACAGCTGATGGAATCGGGAGAGACAAAAACGTGCCGAACGACCTGAACGACGCGGCACATTCCTGGAGGATTTGCACGACCAGAACACGTCCTGACCGCTGTCGCGCAGTCAGATTGAGGTTTCTTCAGATAGCAGGTTGGCCGCCCTCAACGTCATAACTACGCGCAGGCCACTATTGCTGTTCTTGACAGTCTGTGCGGCCATCTCATACAGCACACTTCGCGAGATAATTAGTGTTAATTGTAAATAAAACTAAAAAAAATAAGATTTTTTCCAAAATACACAAGTCCAAAACTCTCTTAATAACACCTCCACATACCAATATCTTTGCTTCCTAATTCAATTCTTTTATATGTTCACAGAGTTCACAGTTTTAAATACGTTTTATTTATTAACAGTTTTTTTATTTTATACATGATACTTATGTACCTCACAACAGCACGTGTGGGATTCCTGAAAACCAAGCATTATTAATACACTTTTTTCATATCCTATGGCTACTATACAGTGCAATACTCCCAGGACAAGTCTTACTCAACAATTAAATTACTTTTTTATAACTAATAATGATAACAATAACAAATTTTAAAACAAAACTATATCCCAACAAAACACATTTTCTGACTAAAAGGTATTCCAAGTGACTCCCAGTACATGTAAGCTCTCTCATGAGTGTACACCCAGATGTGTAAGTTATTGATTAATAAATAAAATAATAAATACATAACAACAAGATGAACAACAATAACTATCAATACACATCAAAATAAACAGCTAAATTCATAACAACAATAAATAACAATAATAGCAAATAATAAACTTCTAAATTCAATAACAGGATAATAAAACTTTAAACAAAAAATCCAGAAACAGAACTCAATAAATGTAATTTAATGTATAAAACTGTTCAACTGGCAAAACCATAATCAGGTTTCACATCATGGGGCATTTCATTATATTATAATTTGGCGACATAACGAAAAAAAATGTCACTGTTTGTACATATTGTTTCTGTTTATTAAAACAAGTTGCGTCGTTTGTTTTTTTTTTCTAAAAAATCCTTTTAAGTTTTGCACCGAATAAAATTTCTGCAATTGCCCCAACATCCAAAACTCCAGCACTTGAAAATTTCCGGCATGAACGGTAACGAGATAAATTCCCGTTGTAGTGAAATGCCTTGTGAACCTTATTCGCTAAGTCCAATTTTATAATCTTAGTTTCAATCAATATTTGATTGGAGATTATTTATTGGAAACGATGAATGGGAGTTAGTTCAAGGTACTTCGTACAATTCATGGAAAAAGATTCCAGACATCGTGACACGACAATACACTAGTATTGTCTGCTTACTTGGATAACGATGGTTCCTTAAATGTGATTTTTCGAAAGTTTCAAGTTTTGTTGGATTAATATAAAAAGAACGGTCCGCCAAACTTCAAACCCTTGTGTGTGAACACCTTCCCTCTGACCTCATTAAAATCTGATTTAGATAATCTTCCGTTTAGATTTGTGGTATGTTTCCCTTTTAATTTATAAATAAAAAGTAAACCAAATTAAGGGGTATTCCTCTGGTCACCACACTGCCTCGAAGTGTCTATAAAACAAAGGGAGTATCTCACTGTGTACAAGGTAGGTAAGGTCGCACAACTATTCCGAAGTGTTCTGGCTCAGTGACATTGATAAAAAAATTACGTTTAGGTGGGGGTTGTCCACCGAGGGGCCTGGGAAGTGAAGAAAGGCCCCTCAGCTTTATTGGGAAAAGTACCTGTGGGCACGGGGGAAAAAAAGATTTGAAACCACATACAATAAAACTAGCCATTCTCAGCAATATTTTAAAGCTTGAATATTTTCTATAGAAGAAGAAACCTGTTATTTATGTACTAGTTTTAAATTTTTATACACTAGCACAATTTGTAGGCGTAATTTTAAGAAAACTGATTTATATAGTCCCTATGATAAGGTTTATTGGTAGTCCAATAAGCCAGAAACGTATTAAAATGTAATTGAATAATAATAACTACACAAACATTCCTTTTTTTTACCGATTCCCTTAAAAGCAGACGATTCCGTTTTCCATCGGTCCGTTTCTGGCCATTCTGTCCGTTTCTGACGCGAGGCCACTGAGAGTTCTGTACAGTATAGGTGTCTGTAGATGGTACTAAATACAGATAGTAAGGGGTGATTCCGACAGGCTTTCGTTAGTCGACTTTCTCAGTACAAGGGTACTCAGACAGTACTGATTAGTGCAAAGTCCAAACGACTTAGACAGCTCGAAACCATTCGGCTATCTACTAACCGCATCAAACCATAGTTAACGACTTAGGAACGCTTCGGACCATCGGCACCCGATCCAATACACAACATTAACAATAAATAATTTTATGTAATACAGTCGATCATCGCTTTTTTTACCTTTGAATTCTGAATTTTAAAATTCACAAGGATATCCGGTTTTTAAATTTTGTATGTTTGGTCCAGTGGGAAGAGGTTTAGGAAGCGAAAACGAGGTGACTTATTTCTAATAAACGGTCACAGATCTTATAGCCGATGGTTTGGGAAACAGGTTGGCAGCCAAATCGTTAAACGTTATCTTGCTCATAGCCGAATCCTACAGTTTGGTAAACGCAAGAGCGGAAGCCTTATAGAGATAGCTAGTTTCACATACCAATTTCAATTTTTTTTTTTTATGAATGTAATGAGAAAAAATTTTTCGGGGAGGGGTCCGTTCTTTGCTGTCAAACGGTGTTTTTAAAGGATTAATAATGTTCAATTTCTGCCATCCCTGTTATGTTGTTTTAACTGTAATACCGGTAGGTACTTTAAAATTAAACCATACTGAATTATTTAAGCTTCTTGCTCAGTCATATCAGATGTTCACACGACCATTATGTATGCATACACTATACTTCCTACACTACACATTATCACGACCATACACTATAATTACACTACACAATTATCCACGACCCTACAGCCAAAATTTACTATGTAGACTAATCACACATACATGTTTAGAACCATAGTACTACACATTACTTCAGGTGGTTTAAATTCCGAAATAAAACCTACAAAAATGTCTTATATTTTCCAAGATATTTATTTCGGAACGAGCCGCGCCGTGTTGATTTCGACTGCGAGAATAGGTTACACAATTACAGAGGACACGGCTATTTCAGAGTATATCCAAACTTTTTGTTTTTCGCATAGTTCTCGCCTGTAAACTACAATTATTTAAAACGATTAGATCTACCAAATCTAGGGACAGTTTCATTTTACCATCGGACTTTTGTAATCAACAACAAAGTACTGTAAGAAAAAGATATGGTTAGTATATGATATATTTATATATATATATATATTTATAATATATATACATGTATGGTCCTTTATAGGACTCTGAAACTATTTGACCGATCATTGATGAACATTTGGATGTATATGTAGTTTTCTACGGGAGAATGTTTAATATTAGCTATGGGACCCATTAATGTATAGCTCTAGCCACCTGGCGGGCGTGCTGCAAAAGTATAAGTTTTTTACAAAGCGTCTGCACCTTATAGAACCGCAATTTACCATGGACAGTTTATGTATTATTAAAAGAGCTAAAAATAACTATTTGAAGGGCGCTACGTTATGACTTGATATAATTGAGTCTTTAAAATAAAATTTCTGGTTGAACGTAGAGCTTTGGAGTATTAGTGTAACCTTATAATAAAGTACAATGTAATGTACGTGTCAATCGGCTCATAAGCATACACTTAATAATTAATGGTCTATAAACATATATTATTTACTTTTCATTCTTTGTTTGTATAAACTTGTTTTTATACTTTTTGAGAATGAAATTTGTCGAAAAAAAATATTGAAGGTTTATATTGAAGTCTTTTCTTTTATTTTTATTTGTATGTAGCCTGTGCGCATTTGTTCGTCTTGCATACTGTATATAGGAGGTACTATATGTCAGTATATATATATATTATATTATTTATAAGTGCTTTTTCTACATTTGTTATCTTTCCGATCTCCCGTTTGGTCTACACAGTCGAGGTATATAGCATAGGGTGATTCAAAACTAAACGGCAATCCTCTCGGGAGCTTTTTCTATAGACTTAAAAACAAGTAAAAAAGTTTCATATAACCAATATGCCCGGAAACGCTTCGTTAGCGAAGTTTAGGCTAGCGAAAGATTTCGCCCGGATTTCAGGAACCTTGGTGAAGACAGGCCGTTAAAAATAGGGTTTTCAACACTTTTTTATCGTCATATTATCTTTTTTATAAGGTAAATACCTTTTTTAGGGTTAATGTTTCAGTCTAGAATAAATGATCAGCTGTTACTCACACCTAAAAATTAGTTAATATTTTTATGCAGATAAGACATTATGCTATTTTTGTGGGTCTTGTTTTATTTTAAATAAAGCTAAATTTATATAACCTTTTTAGTAATTTTTTTTCCTAGTAAGTCACATGACATCTCTTTTCAGAATTAAATGGTCTACTAAAATCTGTTTAAGGAAAAAAATGACCTTTATTTAACATTTATGGAAGTAATCTTACAGTTTTAACTCAAAAATATGTTATTTCTTTGCACCAATTCTTGTGTTGTTACGTAAGATATTTCTGAATGTATGGCATTTACAGCTATGGGTACGAATTTTAAATAAATTTGGTCCTGATTTAAAAAACATAAAAATCAATCATTATTTGTATCTTTGTACTACCTTTTTTCATTTTTTATACGGCCTGACACTTCACCAAGGTTCTGATAATCCGGGCGAAAACTTTCGCTAGGCCGTAAACTCCGCTAACGAAGCGTTTTCCGGGGCTTATGGTATTTGATGAACTTTTTTACTTGTTGTTTTGCTATAGAAGAAGCTCCCGGAGAGATTGCCGTTTAGTTGTGAATACCCTGTATATACCTCGACTTTGTAACAACAGCAATGTAATGTAGGAAAAAGCAACTATATTTTATATATATATATATATATAATATATATATTATATATATATATAGATATATATATATAGTCTGGATGGTCTAATATTATTTCTAAATTTCATTTTCTGCTATAAATATTTGTGACTAATCTGTTAGGTTTGTTGAGTTATTTATAAATTCAGTTACTCTTCTTTATATCTGATGATGTTATCTAATGTTTTCAAATACTACATTGGAAAGTGTTTATAGATTTTTTTTTTTTTAAATCCTTGTCAAAACCAGATTTTTATTTTTTAATAAAGCTTTGAGTTTTTAATATTTAATTAATGGGCAAATTTTAATATTATCATGCATTATACTATTTGAGGGCACTGATTTATTTTTAAAAGGTTTTACAAGCTTGCAACAAATGGGAATCGTCCATGAAAAAAATAAAGAGGATATTGTAAGCAATATAGCTCAGGGGTTCATATTCTAAGGGCACATTATTTAAAGGAAGTCTACACATTAATTTTTTTCTGCAAGAATGGATTCTTGAAATGTACTTATACAATCTCTTAATTTTTTGGAGCACATTAAATTGTATATTAGCTGCTGGTTGTTATACAAAAAACCATGTCTAAAGATCCATTTAACTAATTTAGTTTTCCAAAAGTATATCTATTTCGGTTTAATCTATTTTAGTATCTTCCATAACTAAAAAACTATCTTCCCACAAGAGAGTTCAGTCCCTGGGTAGAATTTGTATACCTTGCAAAATACATAACCACACCACTTTCTGCTACAATTAAAATCCAATTTTTCAACGTACATCAAGGCAACACATTCGATGGAGTGTCCCTAGAGCCAGATACAATCCCCTCCAACTAACCGCAAATGTATTGAGATTTTGGGGCAAAGAGTTGGATAAAACAGGTTGTAGTCCTATTGGCACAGCATGTATTGTTGAAATGGGCAGGGCTCCTTTTAGCCCTTAAGGTCAAATGTGATGGTTGTATAAATTTATTGTCTGCCAACTTTGTTGAGACTGAACTAGAAAAATGCTTTTCCTTTTTTTTAGAGTAACATTGTCGTAAAATAGTGATCACTAATCTTTTTTTGTGATAAGTTATAGCATTTTGAGGTCACATAACCCACGCACCTTAATCAATACCCATCCTGAATTTTTTGTCATTCTGGAAAAATGGCAGCAGAGAATTGTTTAATCTTCTATAGGAAGTATAATGCCGGTTTCTACTTAGGATTTTGTCCTAAGAGATTTAAATACTCTTAAAGTGTTTGCAGGACTTGCCCAATGGTTTTAATTAGAGTTTTTAAACAGCTAACATAAACTTGTTCAGTGGAGTAATGAGGGAGGGTGATGAGAGGGACAGAAACCCCATTCCACAACTACTCTGAAACATCTAAAAAATTATGTTTAACACAATTCAAAACTTGTTTGGAATACAAGCAGTTAATTGTGTTATTTTCAGTTAGGTCTATCTAATTTATTTAAATTTAGATTTATCCATTTCCACATGATGTGATGTGCTCGTCAATCATATTTATCCTCCCCCCTCCCAAAATCAAAGTTATACCTGTTACTACTGACCACAGTTGAGTCCTTGTAACAACTAACTATTTTTCCTTTACCATAGTAATGTGTTTATACAGTATGTCCAGATCATTAAAAATGAATAATTTTAGGCTCTTTTTACAGAAATTATGACTTACGTGTAAACAATAACTAGAAGGGGGAAATCCTAGTTAATTTAGTGTCAAATAGCATTCCGTTTATGTAATCACAAAATAGGACGTGTACTTGCCCTATAAAAACAATATAACATTTTAAAAATAAACACTATTTAATTGCAATATATGGGTATGTATTTAACATATGCAACATTGTAAATTAATTTTCAGACTTTACTATGGCAGTTATTAAAGTATTTAAAAAAATACATTTGTTATTTAAGATCTTATTGGGATCGTTGCAGTAATACTAGAGCGTTCATATTATTTGTTGGGGAGAAGTTGCATGCAGGAGATCCCAATATTTCTTATTTACCTCATATCACTTGCTGCTGGAAAAATAGTTGTATTAACATGTATTCTCATCTTATCAAATTATGCATACATAAT
>NW_025787269.1:0-13428 GCF_021130785.1 Homalodisca vitripennis
GGTGACCCCCAAGGGAGTACTCGTTCCCCCCCAAGCCCTTTTGGAATTATAAGAAGTATGAAATGTAGGTAAATAGTCACTATAAAACACAAAAACTATTTTTATATTTAAAAAAACAACCCTAAAAAAGGAAATGAATACATAACAAACACAAAACAAAAAAAATTTGATTGTTTGAAAAAAAAAAACTGAAATTATAAAAAAAAGGGTGATGGAACCCCCCGTACGAAAAACGAGTTGGTAATATTATTCTTTAAATCTGTACTCTATTATAATAAGAAATAAAGCAAATATTTTTGATAATAAAAAAAAACCTATACATTTTTTAAAATAATATAACTCCTTATTTTATAATATTAATTTTTATTTTACAAAACAATTTGAATTTTTCTTAAAACAAACTTTTTTGTTGGCCATGCCAACTAAAATTATGTGTAATTAGTTGAAAGTTTTTTATTATGGCCACTTTTGTACACTTGTACTATTTAATTAAACTTAAAAAAAAGTATAATAAAAAAATTGTAAATTTTTGGAATATTCGGTGTTTTAAGGTTCGGCATTTGGTGAAACAATCAAAGTGGAAACAGAAAAGTTTCATTGGTCATTCCGCCCCTCAGCCACCTTACCCTGTCCAGAGCCCCACCCCATCCCAAAAAAACCACATTCGCCCATTCACCGTTTTTATCTTCATTCTTTTATTTGTCGTGCGGGGTTTTTAGTAGGTTAATCTGAAGGGGGAAATTTGGTTTTTAAATTTGTAATTAAAAATGACTTTACCAGAATCTGTTGGCAAATGGGAAAGAATTTTGAAACACTTTAAAGCCCCTTTTTAAATTCGGGAAAAAACGTTACAGGATGGGGTCCTTGCGATAGCCAGATAAATTCAAGGAAAATGCCATTTTAAAACCATTTTCAAAAGCCGTTTAGGCTGGGGAAAGTAAGCCAAGTGCCACATAGGGTTTGCAATATATTTCGCATAATTAAACCTATTTTATTAATCTATCAGGGTTTTTTGTCCCATTAAAATTGTATTTTAGAAAATTTAATTATTATTTTTGTATATAAACCAAATTTAAAAACAGCTTGGCCCCTTAGGGTTTTAAATCAATCAAGTTTTACCTAATAATCTAGGTTAACTTAAAAATAATAAAGTTTAAAAAATATGTAATTTTCATTTTTAAAAAATATAGGCTTTTATATAATTAGTAAATAATCATCGTAGGGTAATATTTCCATATTTCCAATATTTCCATATTCAAGGGGGGGTTTTATTTGACGACCAACGGGGAAATTGTGGGGGCAAACTCTCAGACAATTGACCCACATTAAAACGACTGCCCTTTGCGTTTTGTTTTCTGGGGGGTCTGGCTGGTCTGAGGGGTTTTAAGGGGAAATGGGTCTCTAAACTGGCTTAGAAATTTTTTGGATTTAGCTTTGTGACGGGAGATTTTAATATTTTTTTTTTAATTTATGACTCGAGAACTTTGTTCTTACGTACTTTTTAAAAAATTGTAATTTTTATTTATTTTTTTGGATAGCTGGGCCCTTTTTCCCCCCTACGATATATATATAAAATATTTCCATATCGAATATGAGGCCATCAATTGATATAAAAATTTTTCTAAAAACAATTTTTGATTTTTTAAAGGAAATTTTTTACAATCCCTGAAATGGAAAAAGGACTTTTTTTATGGGGGGGCTTTTTTTAAAACCCCTTTTTATTATCACGGGGATATAAAGGGGGGGGAAAAAATTTTTTTGTTTATATTGATCCCCTTTGGGATTTTTGCTTTTAAAGGGGGGGGGCTCATTTTTTGGGGTTTGGGGTTTTGAAGCTGATTTTTTTTTTTCTAAAAAAGCAAAACCCGTGGAGGGGGGGAGGGATCGTTGACAGGATTTTAAACCCCCTAGTGAAGAATTGTTTTTTTAAAAGATGGTCTTTTTTGGGTGTTTTCCGGGGGTTTTTTAAAAATTAATAAAAATTTTTAATTTTTTTAAAAATTTCAACAATTATATCCAAAAATTTTTATAAAAAATAAAGAACGATTTTTGGGCAGTCCCCCACCTCCCCTAAGAAATAAGTTAAATTGGGAACCTATATCTCTGTTTTGGGGTTTTGATAGAGTTTCCCAAATTTTTTTTTTTTTTTAATTTTAAAAAAAACTTATAACTAGGGTTTTATGAGGTTTTTAAATTTGAAAAAAAAAAAATTAAAAAAAAAAAATTTTTTTTTAATTTATTGTTTTTAAAAACTTTTTTTTAAAAAAATGTTTTCTGTCCCCCTTTTAAAAGATTTTTATTAAAATTCCCCTGGGGGAACAAAGGAAAAAGTAAGTAGAATAGAAAAAAATTTGGGTGGGGGAGGGCCCTATTTTTGAGTTAAGGGGCCCCCCCAAATTAAAAAAAAACAAGTTTCGGAAAAAAAGAAAAAGCAAGAAGGGACATATTTTGGGGGTTTATACCCTTTTGGGTTTTAAAGAGGGCCCGGGGCCCCGTAGGGAAAGGGGTTTTCTGGCCCTGCTTTTTGAAAAAGACCTGCTTTTTTTGGAAAAGTCCTTATTGGTTTTTTTTTTTTTAATGTGGGAGGTTTATCTGCTTTGCGAACCCCCGGGGGGTCGAGACTTTTTTTTAAAAAACCGCATTTTCATCCCGGGGTTTTACCCCCAAAGGCCTAAAACTTTCATTTGGAGCTGTTCCCCCCTTTGAATGAAGGATCCCCCTAAAAAACCCCCAGCCCAAGAGCACCTAGTGTAAAAAAGGTGGTTTTGGGGGCCGAGCCCAAATGACATTTTTCAAACTCATTGGATTTTTGAGTTTTTCCTTTTGGGGACATTTTTGGGGTGTTCAGGCGCAAAAAGTTTTTAAAAAAATTTTTTATTGCTTTTTTAGAACGGGAAAAGGTGAAAAAGCTGGCTGTGGTCTATTTTTTTTTTCTTTTGGGGGTTTTTTTATACTTACACCTGTTTTTGGGTCGGGGGATAAAATTTAAAAAAAGGGATGTTTTGTAAGAACATGAAATACAACGCCCAAAGCTCGCCCATGGTTTCCCCCGCGTTGTATTCCTAGGGGTGGTAGTCCAAGATTTTTGGATTTTTTGGGGTCGCCCCCCCTGTTAGCCATTTTCCCCCAAAAAAGATTTTCCCCTCAGAAAACTTCAAGCCTTTATTTTTTTATGATAAAGCCCCCTTTTTTGTCCCCCTCCTTTCGGGCGTGTCCCAAAACATTCCAATTTGAAAGGACCCATTGGGGGCCCTATGGGGTTCTGCCCCCAACGTGATACCCTTGGTCCCCCCTCCCAAAAGGGGGTCCCCCCTAGCGAACACCGTATTTGTCTCGGGTCTTTTGAACATTGCAGTCACCTTCAGCTTCCATACCCCCACCCCCCCACCTACATAATTTGCCTTTTCATATTTTAAATGTTTGGGTTTCTTGGGTTTTCTGAGGGGGTTACGAAAAATTTACTTGAATAAATATCTATTCTTTACCCCTACTGCCCGAAAATTTAAATTTTGGGGGAAAGCCATTTGCGGGTGTGGGCCCGCCTTTTTCCCGTTCCCCCCCCAAACCGGGAAACATAAATCCTTAGAATTTCCCTTTTTAAAAAAGGTTTGTCAGCCTTTATGGGGTTTTTTACACACACTTTCTACATGGTGGACAAAAAATGTTTATGTTGTTGAACTTGCTGGGGGGCGGGTAAATTCACATGCCCCCCAAAAAGTTTGGGGAGCAATTTTTCCCCTTTTCCCATTAACGCAACCCTATACTAACCTTAGGTTCAAGAAAAGTACATTGTGAAATTTTGCTTGGTGCCTAAAGGGCCTGGCCAAAAATTTTTGTTTTTGGGGGGCAGTTTTTTTTCAAAAGTTTTTTCATGCCACAGAAAGGGGGAAAAAATTTTTTTATGCGAGCCCTGTAAGGTTTTGACAAATGATGGGGTTTCCTTTAAAACCCTACACACTGAAACATCTTTCAAAAATGTTCTAGCTGTCAATGTTTACTATGTCTATGAAAGGGATCATTTGAATTATCAAGAGGCTTTGGGTTTGGGCTAAATTTTTTCCCGGGGGGAAACAACTTTGGGTGTTTTTTGGTATCCTTTATTACCGAAGTTTTTACTGGGTTTTTTTGCTAAAGAAAAACAGTCTTCTTTTTGTAAAATTGTTTTTAGTTCCTTTCTTTTATTTCCCCTTTTAATTAACAAAAATTCAAAAATTTCAAAAAACTCCCTTTAAAAAAATAAAAACCAAACAAAGGGGGAAAATTTTTCAAATAAAAAAACACGAAAAAAAATTTAAAAAAAAATTTCCAATTTTTTAACCCCCAACCAAAAAAAAAAACAAAAACAGATTACAAAAACTTATAAATTTTTTTGCCCCCGTTTTTTTGTTTTTAATAAATTCCCCCGCCCCCCCCCAAAAAAAACCCGGAAAATTAAAAAACAAAAACAGTTTAAAACCCCCAAAATAACAAAAAAAAAACCAAAATTTTAAAATTATTTTTAAAAAAAAATTGTTTTTTTTTAAAGGGGGTGGTGCTCAACCCCCAAAAAAAAGTTGGGAACCTTTTTATAAAAAATTTTTTTTAAAGGTTAATATTTTTTGTAATAAGGGAAAATTTTATACCATTTTAAAGAGAAAATTTTTAAAGAATATTTAAAAAAAAAAAAACCAAAATTCCCCCCAAAAAAAAAAAAAATTTTTTTTTTTTTCAGAATGCCCTTAAAAAAAATAAAAAATATTTACCTTTGTCATATCTTTAAATATTGCTCAAAAAAAAAAAAAAAAGTTTTTTTTTTAAAAAAAAAATTTTTTCTACAAAAACCCCATAGAAAAAAAATTACTAGACAAAGGGTTTGAAAAATACCAATTTTTTTTAAATTTTATGAAGAAAATGTTTATACATTTTTTTACAAAATTTTCTTAAAAAAATGTTTGTGGGGAAAAATATACATAAAGTACCTGGAAGAAAAAAAACCCTTTTAAAAAAAAAACCCCCTTTTTTTTAAAAGGGGTTTCCAAAAAAAAAAAATTAAAAACCCCAAAAAAAATCCCCACAAAACCCCCCCACAAAATAAATTTCCCTTTTTTTTGGGGGTTCCCCCTTTTTTTCCCCCCGGGGAAAAACCCCCCGCCTCCCCCCCCCCCCCCAAAAAAAACCCCCCAAAACCCCCAAACCCCCCCCTCCCCAAAAAAAATCCCCCCCCCCCCATTTTTTTTTTCCCCCCCCCCAAAAACCCCCAAAAAACCCCAAAATTTTTAAATTTTTTTAAAAAACCAAACCCCTTTCAATTTTTAAAAAAAAAAACCCCAAACCCCCAAAAAATAAACCCCCAAAAAAAACCCCCAAAAAAAAACCCTTTTTTAAAAAAAATTTTCCCTTTATTTCCCCAAAATTTAAAAAAAAAAACCCAAAACCCCCTTTAAAAAAAAAAACAAACCCCTTTTTTCCCCTTTTTTTTCCCCAAACCCCCCAAAAAACCCCAAAATTAAGTTTAGGTGGGGGGAAATTTCTTCCCCGTAGGGTTTCAACCAAAAACCAAAGGGGTGCCCTTACCACTACTGAATAAAGGGGGTTAAAAAAAGAAAACCCGGGGGAAAAAATATTTCAAAAAGGCGTCCCCTTTTTTATTTTAGGAAACCCGGAGTTAAAAACCCAAAAAGTCCCAAAAAAAGGTTGGAATTTGACCCGGGGGAAAACAAAATAGGGTTTTTAAAATTTGGGGTTCCCTTTTTATTTGAGAGAGCCGCGGGGTTTAAAAACCCCAAAAAATTAAAAAGGATAGTGTTGCCAGAGGGAAAAATCAAAAAAAAGTTTTTTAGAGAAAATTTAAAAAAAAAATAACTCCTTTTATTTTCGTTGGGGCCCACAAATTTTTTTTTACTATTGTTTTTTAGGGGAAAAAAAAAAGAACATACCTTTTTCCCCCGGTTTCCCAATTGTAAATTGAATACCGATTTTTAAAAATTAATAACTTAATATGCACAGAAACATTATTCATAAACATAAAGGGGAGCCCACACCCACAACGATCAAACAAACAATTTTTAAAATGAAAAGTGAACATATTTCTATATTTTCTTTTTTCTTCCGAGTAGCAAGATTAAACCGATTTGAAGAAGTGGTTGAAAACATCCTCTCCAGGAAACCATACAACTCTTTTTTTTTACAAATATCTCAGATGATCTGAAAGCAGATCGATTGGTATGCCACTTGTTTTAAAAAACTTCATTTCCGCCCACCCCATCCGACCTTATGACTATCTAGTAGTAGATTGCCGGGTTTCTAAAAAGTTGTCACTATGTTGACGGTAAATTGACAAAACCCACATTCAAATGTCTGTAACAATGGTTTGTCCACATCATGATGTTTTTTGGCACAACACCAACAAGATTTAAGTTTTTTAGACTGCAAGGAGACAAAATCTGCTGAATGAGGTGAGGAAGGCGAATTTGAAATCGCAGTAGAATGTCACAACTTGCATTAGTCATTTAGATTCGCTAAATTCAACTGCCACAACTGTCAACGTTTTTCCAGCATTTTCCATCGCTATTTTGTGGGCCATGTGGTAGTCCCGTGAGATTAGGCTTGTAACAATTCATCCTCATTGTACAACCACTCCTATGGGTTGAATAATAGAAAGAGCTCTGATGTGAAACAAGCAGTAAATTTGAACCCCTATTATGCTTACTATTTAGCAAACCATATCGTATGGCCGCATTCTGCCCCCTGACTTGTGTTTCCATTTAAGTGATTTCAGAATTTGCAGGTTGTAATGGTAGAATGAGGCGAAATAACCACACACTCGCTGAACTCAACGTGTCGTTTACTTCTTAATAACGACAAAACATGAACTCTCAAACTTACTGTGGTGAGATCCACCTAATCTCTGTATGCGCAATAAAAAGAAATAAAAATATTTTTTTAGGCAGATCAAACGCCATAGAC
The DNA here is from genome assembly GCF_021130785.1 of Homalodisca vitripennis. Classification (NCBI taxonomy): domain Eukaryota; kingdom Metazoa; phylum Arthropoda; class Insecta; order Hemiptera; family Cicadellidae; genus Homalodisca; species Homalodisca vitripennis. The sequence goes on from NW_025787269.1 coordinate 6,946, forward strand.
TTACATTTTTCCTCTTAAATCTTGGAAATAGAGAATTTAACAATAAAACCTGCTAACTGCTTAGTATAACATACCGTACTTTCTAAAATGAAAGCTCACTACTTTAATGCGATCATAATAATAACTAAGAATAAGAATTCGTTTTATTGTCCGATAGAGCTTACAACGAGTATCGACACACGTCATGTATAAAATACAAAAATTAGCATGAATCCAGACAAGGAAAATACAGTAACCCCAAAACATGAAGTTGCCAAAACAGTCAGCGCCACAAATTTTTAAATTATTTTAAAATATAATTAAATAAATAACAAATTAAAACAGGTATGTAACAAATAAACAAATAACAACAACAAGTAAAACACAGCCTCAGAAAATTACAACAACTGAATTATATAACATTGATAAATTTTTTTAATATAGTTTGTATAAATAAAAAAACCATGACATTAACATTTTAAAATCTAATCATTAAACTAAACTAGTTTATGTCTAGAAACTAACAGATCTACAGTCAAAAATTTCTTTCAATGAATAAAATGGGATTGACTAAAAAGCGAGGAATACAAATTTTTGTTTAAATTCATTAAAACAATATTTCAAGTATAAGTGGTCTTAAACGAGTTAGTATACTTTCAAAGCAATACCTGTGTGACTAATAATAGTTTTTTGTTTAGTCCTATAAAATTCTTTGGATACATTTTTCTTTATTTCTGGTTTATCCATAATCTGTCCACTGTGATGTCTTCAGAGGTTCAGGATGTTTTGAGTATGGAAGAGCACAATATCAAATATATATAAGTTAAATATGGTTTGGAATATTAATTAGCAATAAAAATTGGTTTACAGTTAGCTAATGGTTGACAACGTGCAATAATTCTATAATGGCTTTTTTTTTTCTAAAGTAAAAATTTCTGCTATCCTACCCTGCAGTTTCCCCAGAGAATAAGGCCCAAATCTGAAGCACTGATTGAAAAAGACAAGCAAGATATGCCGTTCTGAGGTAATCAGTGTGCACACAACACTAGAGACGTCTGTAATAGGTAAACAAATCCTGGAGAGCTTAGCTGATAGGTGATCAATGTGGGGTCCCCATGTTAAATTATCCATCCATCACAAACACCCACACAACTTTCACATTAATCCAACAATTCAATATCAGAATAAATATTTGTAATTTTATTGTCTGAGGCTTAAAAACTATATGCTGTGTCTTGTTTTCATTCAACAAAAATCCATTGGAGTTAAACCACAATGATGCTTGTTGAATTGATTCCATTGAAATTTGTTTCAATTCCATTCAGATACATTACTACTAACTTAAAATGGTTGTGTTCCGTCCTGCATATAATATAGTTTTAGAGATTGACTGAGAAAGGTAAGTCATTAATAGCTACAACACAAAACAAAAGTGGTCCGAGAACAGAGCCCTGAGGAACTCCCATACTCAACCAAGAGCACTCCTGACCACTTTCTTCCCACGGGCCACGATACTTTCTGTCTTACGATTACTTAAGTATGATTCAAAAACCCTAACAACATTCTCACTTAAACCAATAAATATTTCAATTTCCATTAAGGATGTCATTGTGGATTTAACACAATCCAAACGCCATGCTCAAGTCATAAGCAGAGTGTGGCCTGAGCAAAGTCTGTTGTTTTCAAAAGCATTAAGCACAAATTTTAACAAGGCTGTCTTATTACATTAAAGGTGCTTTTTCCTGACCTAAAGCCAAATTGTGACATACTCAAGAAGCCATTACTTTCCAAAAAAATGCTAATTTGATTGTATACCAAAATTTCAAATAATTTTGATAGTATTGGTATAACAGATACTGGGCGGTAACTATTTGGCTCGTTCTTGGGCCCCTTCTTATAAATAGGACAAATACGAGCTATTTTTAAGGTTATTTGGGAAAACTCCTTCAAGTAGGCAGAGGTTCAAACGGGATGAAAAAGGTTCGGCTAAAGTTGTTATCACCTGTTTTATAAGAAAATTTGACATATCATATAAAATATCACAGCTATTGGAGTTACTCAGACGCTTGGCAGCATTTATTATGTCATTGGGGAGATATATGTTTCCAAGTAAATGAGAAAGATGGAATTAAATGTTTCCGAACAAGATCTTGAGTGCTCGGAGCATGTTTTGACATATTTATTTTTTATTTAATATTTTTCACGGAATTTATAAAGAAATCATAAAGTCATCAGGAGGTATACCACTTGTTACTTTACTACCATTTTCTATGTTATTATTTATTATTCTCCATGCTGCCTTACACTTATTATTACTGGCTCTATAAGTTCAGAATTGTACAACATTTTGGCATCTACTATTGCTTGTCTATATTCTCTTTGTAAGGTCTTAATATGTTGCTGAAGCTCATTGCTGGTAGTATCTCCATTCAGTGACTTTAAAAAGAAAAGTCTATCCCTCATGGAAGATAATTCATTGTTGAACCACTTATTTTTTATTTGTGCATAATTTTTTCTAAACTTAACTATTTTAATTTTTTGTAGAAATTTGATATTATTAACTAAAATAGAAAATATTACTTCAAATACTAACTCTGCATTGTATTTACCTGAAATACAATGAGAGATCAGGTTCAACCAATCATATGAAGCCAATCTAATGGCTAATTCATTGATTGCAGTTGGAAAAGAGACTGTTTTATAGTTGGAGTCAAATTTAACAGCTACAGTGTCCTCATATTTGTCATAAATTTTATTTGTCATATTAATTAAAATTGCATCATGGTCTGAGAAAATAAAAGGAACTACATTACATGACAAAACATATTTTCTATGACAGTTAACAAAAACATTATCTAAGCAATTTTGACCTCGTGTAGAGTAGTTCAAGTGATAAAAATTATGTTGTCGAAGGATGTTGAGCATACTTTTGACAGATTTTTTTATTTGTATTTACATCAAAATTAATATTTATGTCTCCACCGACTATGACAGTATAGTTTGGCCACTTGGATGTATTAGAAAGCAAATTTTCCAGGGTTTCAAGAAAAATATTGTAATCGCCTGCTGTGGAGTGGTATAAAGATATTATTAAAACTTTCAATTCATCTATGAAAACTGCACAACATTCAAAATGAAATTCTATGCAGAAACCATTCACATCACATGGTCTTGACTGAACTTGATCATTTACAAAGATCAGGCAACCACCTCTACTATGAGAATTCCGGCAATAGGCTGAGATGCAACTAAATCCACTTGGGAATGATGATGGCAATTCAGCAGGGTTAAGCCAATGCTCTGATAAACAAATGAAAATTAAATTTGAAACATTAGTTAAAGAGGTCTCTAACAGTAATGTTTTGTTTTTGAGCCCTTGAACATTCAAAAACATACCAAAATAATTGTTAATATGGTTTATTATGATTCTTTATTTGCTTCATATGATAGACTATTGCTATTAACTAGGCTTTGTTACATGGTGTTTGTTTTTCCTTAAAAAAATAACTATTTTTCACCCTGAGGCTCTCTTGTAACATGATTGCACTCATTCACTAATTTTTTGCATCAAAAAAATTTTGTCAGTGCTTGGTGTATTAAAGCCCTGTACTGGTGAAGAAATACTATTATTCACAAGAGTTGAGGACAGCAAAGATGTTCCAGGACTTTCCTCCGGAGGGTCCCTGGAACATCTGTATAGTACTTAGTTACGAATAATCATTCTTTTAAATTTTACAGTTTGTTTTATAAAGTACTAGCTGTTTCCCGCGGCTTCGCATGCTCTTCATAAGTTTTGCCCGTGTATGAACACTTGTGGTTCAAGCGAATTATGTTTACAACACCGATGTAGATTTGGCCTTGTTACCACGATCAAGAAAATCTGTCAAAAGTGTATGTTTTTATATGTGTATCCATACATGTACTTTATTATTAAAGTGGTCTATTCAAGTTTTAAGTTCAATAAATAATTTATTTTTAAGACAAATGTACACTATCTTAGCGTCTTCAAATAGTTTTTGGCTACTTAATACACGTAACTGTCGTGATTACAGTTTATAACTTGCAGGCGCTTTCAAAACTTTTATGTTCGCAGCACTGCCTTGTGGCAAGTTACATCAATGGGCATACAATATGAACCTTCTCCATGGAAAAATACATGTACATACAAATTTTCATAATGATCGGTCAAATAGTTCACGATTCCATAAAGGACAAACACACAAACATTCATTTTTATATATGAGGACCCTAGAAGTAAAGGGGTATAAGTGACAAAAAGCTAAATTTGAGTAAACGCTGTTTAAAGTTGAGCCTTCACTGTAATTGCCACGATGTTTAAAAAGATAAATTTTTCTTCTCCAGTTTTTGTAACTGTAGTCATTACTAAAAATTATTAGTAAAACAAACTCATGATTTTATTAATATTACTCATTTTGAAGCTATTTTTATATTGCTAAGCAGCACTTGTACCCTTTTACTTCTAAGATAAAGGCCAAAAACGTGAAGAGATTATAAAGTTTGAGTGAAAATGTATTATTTACAATAAAACTAATACATAATATAACGTCATTGATCTATGATTCATCATCATGTCATAATTGTGATCTTCAATTTTTGGGCTTCTTCCTGTTCAGTTTGGCCTTCTCCTTGTTCAGCCTCTTCTATGTTTGTTCGTTCTTCATCATGTTGACCATCATGTCGGAGAGTTATGTAAACCCATGGTAAATTGGAGGGACATAGTTCAGCAACTGCTGTAGATTTGAATATTTAGCTTGCTTAATACGAGGCCTTTTTTCAATCGGTACTGGCAACAGATTTAGCAGAATGGCAGGGATTTTGCCAGCTCGAGTGGACTTCATAGATAGCTCATTAAACTCTTCCAAGTCACTTGCAGCTGTCTTCTTGTAAAACAGGGTGAAAGGCTTGTCCTGTTGGAAATGTGACCACTTCATACTCTGTATTCCATTTAACGCTTTTTTTTGAAGAATGGCGCAAGTGTGTGAAAGTCTAAAAAAATCGTCATTTTCCATCTGTACTGTAAAGAACTTTCTACTTGTAGAAGTAACTAGCTCCATCCAATGTTGAGGCACATACAGGTCCTTTTTGGGTTTTTTTTCTTTTTCAACTCTATTAAACCAAAGGCTTAGTCACACTCGTTATAAGAATGGCCACTTACAAAAAATCAATGATCTACAGTTTTTAAATATTAGTGTTTCTGACAATGTAGAGCCAAAATTGTACTGTCAGATGACTCTTATTTTGGCCCCCACAGTTGTCACTAAATGCAGTTATGTGTTTCACAGATGGCGGAAGGCTTCTGATATATTTTAGGAGACAAGATGATATTTTCCGACATCCACGTGACGCCTGACCATTCGTTGGGCCCCATAAAGAAATGGTTGTTCCAGTCTGTAAGGTTATGAACACCTACGTTAAAAGTCCATAGTTGCCTAAGTAATATGCTAGTCGATACATTAGGAGTTGGCATAGTCTTTTGCAAGTCAAAGATCATCGCAACTCTGTTATCATCCTTTAGCTTATGACACTCTTATTTTGCTGTTCTTACGGCTTCCGCCTTACGTATATTTTCAAGTAAAAATAAAATAAAATCATAATATTGCTTTAGAGCAGCAATACCATTACCCATTTACAATGAAAACAAACTCAATTGACAGTCTGACACAGTGGAACAGGGGTACAAGTGCACTTGTACCTCTTCTCTTCCAAGCCCTACTCATAGTTGGCTTGGAGGTTAAGTGCTTTGCTGCTAGATAGCAGCACTTGTTGGACTCATCACTTAGATCTCTTTACTACCAAATAGAATAATTTATTTCCAGTCCAGTGATGCAGTTATCTTATATTAAAAAAAATGTCACTTATACCCCTTTACTTCTAGGGTCCTCATATATAGATGATTTCTGTCCTTTGTTACCCTTGTTTTATAACTTTATTTTAACATTTTATGTACAATTTTATAAATAATATTTATATAATTTATTGTACATTCAAAACTTGTTTTAGATTTCTGATTGGACTGGTGTGGCATTCCAGGACAAAAAATAACACAAGTAAGCATATAAGTATAAAATCTCATTTTCTATCATATTAAACCTATATTTTAGTTGTTTATCAATATTTATGTAAGTAATGTCTTGGTATTCTTTGTGATTATGAGTGTTCAGAAGAGTTTGAATTTCCTATTGTATTGCTGTAGAAAGTTAACTTGAACATAGTAACTTATGACAGACATTAAACATAAATTGTCAACGTTCATATAGAACTCATATCAATGTACAGCAAAAAAAAAGCTATAGTACTTCTGAAAATAAACATAGATTAAACTAGCTACTAAAGACACTTATCGTTTTTAGACAAGTATATGTCCCAGCATGGCAGCTCTAGCCAGTACGCATACTATCTGAAGAAGATGAAAGCACATTCCCCCGGGGGATACAAGCCCAAAGCCACCTTATCAGCGAGGGGGCCCTTTTTCCGCCCCGGAAC
>NW_025787270.1:0-15211 GCF_021130785.1 Homalodisca vitripennis
CACTAATTCTAGTTTACATACGTCAGTAAAACTCCCTTTGGTTTCGGTTTTTGATGTTTGGTTTAAAAAAATTTCAATTTATTTGATGGAAAGCACAAAGCCACGAACTTTGCTCACTGTCAAACGGAAAGCGTTAATCCAACAAAAAATTGAAGAACCGCTATTAGAAACTACGGTGTGCCACACAAAGTCAGTTGCCACAAGTTTCACTCGTTACTTCTGTATAGTGTTTCCCACAGGATTTAATTCTTGGATGGAAGATGCCAATACACGCTCCAATTATGTTGGTAGACTTTTTTAAAATGGTCGACACTACTTTGTCCACCAAAATGTAATTATACTTTCCGAATATATTTCGACATAACACGAAATAGTGAAAAAACTTATAAATACTTTGGGTTTTAATGGATTTTAACAGCATACTGCAAATGGCATCTCCCTTTTGTACAATTAAGTAAGTTTTCCAAAATATACTGAGTAAAACCCGACTAACATCAAAAGATATCAAAAATACAAGCATAGGCGTTAGTTGATGCGAGAGGAATGTACAAGAGCTAGTTAAAATCCTTACTCCAAGGCCACCAAGCGTAATAAATATATTAATTGTTAAAGCCCACAAAGGAAAACTTGTTGAATCATTACGATAGTTAAACGAATCCGACTATACCATCAATGTCAGATTCAGAACGAGTCGAGTCCTAACTATATTAATCTGTCTTAGAATCTTTTTTATCTTGTTTGGTGATGACGGTTAATTAGAGTCCAACCAAACCATCTTGAAGGGTTCTAACGAGTTGAGTACTAAACATCAAATACATCTATGGTTTGTGCTTAAAAAAAGTAAGTGAGTAGCATAATCAAACGGAATCAAGAACATATCGAACTTTGCCTAACAATGATATAATAACCGCAATAAGGCAATATGGTAAAACATTATATACTTCGTAACCTGAAACGCCTTTGTGCGATAGTAAGTGCAAGTCTCATCTTTTAAACCATTTAATATGCACGCAGATACACTTGCTCTTGTCAATCCATTTTAAAATGAAGATATCCTAAAAAACAAAGATTACAATTAAGAAATCTCTTAACTAACCTATATCGTAAATTTTAATGCTACAAATATTTCCATTTCTGGAAAGGAAATCTCATCTACATCCATTTTAAACGGTAACCCTTTACCGGGTGTTCACTCTTACATTCTGAAAACGTCCTGACAAAAAGATTAGCGATACTGCTGAATATAGGGGACACGTTTATTATGTATATTTTCTACACTTATATCATGCATCCATCCCAATTGAGTTTATTTTTTAATTTGCAGCGTAAAATAAAAGTATTTAAATTGGTTATTTAGCCACATTAAGCCGCGTGAAAGGCAGATATTTGATGATGCTGCTTGCAATTTTTCATTCTTTGTTTTATTACTCAGTGAGTTTAATAATTTTTGATTTTCGATATTTTGCTATTGAATACAAACACTATAAGATAAATATGTTAACTTTTTTCGGTATTTCATATAACAGGTACTCGGGAGAGTTGTTTCGGACAACAACGATTAATTTGAATTAAGAAAAAAAACCCTATTTATTTTCGAATGAAAACTATTTGTTCAAAAAGTGGTTACTCTTCCAAAGTTTTAATGTCTGCCACAGTCTGGTTAAGCAATCATAATAATGGAATGGTTTTTTTGGGGTGGGGGGGGGTGGGGGGGGGGGGGTGGGGGTGGGGGGGGGGTGGGTTAGCATTGTGGCTATTACTTTGGTCTTGTTGTCGAGGACGGAAAGCTTTATTACCCTGCAATTGTTCTCTCACCCCCTAATAAATGTATCTTTTCGTTTGAATCGCTCATCTCCCAATTATCCTATAGTGTATCAAAGTATAACATTGTGAAATTACGATACACTATCCATTCCGACACTTGCAAGAAGTACTCAAGCCACGATGAGTGCTTTCTCCAGGGCAACAACTTTGTTTCTTGAATCACGCAAAGAATCTACTCAGTATCACTGTCATTTTTTGAGCTGGTGGAGCAATAGTTTATTCTCGCGTTTTTAACAATTACTGCCCTGTGTTTTTTTTAAAAAGAGAAACCGTGTGTTTGCAGCTCACTTAGGAGTGGCCATAAACTCGATATTGTTTACGTGACTTACTTTTTTTCTACCCTCAGTTAGCGGATGTATTGAAATTGTGTTACAATTAATGTAACAAACTAAACTACCTCTCTAGCATGCTATTTTTCAAACACAAGTGGTATATGGGGTGCTCAGAGAAAGTTTGAATATGACTTTCACAAAAGAAATAAATTAAGTAATAATTACTGCGCAGACTGAGTTTTACCAACAAAGGAAAGGTATCTCAAATGTTTTCAGTAATACGATCAGAACAAATAGGTGGCGAAATAAAGAATCGTTTTACTCCATCATCAGAAATGGAGGACTGTTGGACCTGGAGATTAGGCTCAGTGGAAATAGGAACATTCCATCTATTCATCGTGGAACTTATCTCCTGTCAAAACGTGCACACTATACAACCTCTTGGAACCGCTAGGTTACTGTATAGTTCTAAAACTTCAGTTAAGTATTTTATGTGGGTGGAAGTTATTAATAATAACGGACCCAAGTAATTTTGTCGGCCTGATTAACATTCTCCATTGATGGTATTGTTTAAATAATTACGTTGACACTTTAGTTTAAAAAGTGCAGAGATAACTGATTCTCATCCTAGACCGGTCATCAGGTTCCCATCATCGATAAAATAATACTGGCGTAGGAAATATTGTTTTAATAATGCAAAATATCTACTAATAATGGGCGTTTATTATTAATTTGTCATTCTGATGGAAACTAAAGTTGTGTGGCAGGGCAAAATTCGTGTGAACATGGAAATATAGTGTAAAAATATAGTTTTTTTCATTTAAACTTTTTAATTTATGATTATAAGGATGAATAATTCTCCTTATTTATGCAATTATAAGAGCCGCTTAATATCTGATATATATATATATATATAAATAATATATATATATATAATATATATATATATATATGACACATATACATAGAAAATCTAGAAATTGTTGATTCATTTATATAATTTAGCTGTATTACAAGTATAAGTATGGAACTATATGTTACTTTAATTGAGAAATTACCCGTTGGGTAAATCGTGTTCATGTGTATGTAGGCCTTAAATATATGGAAAATAATTAAAGTATATTATGATAGACATACTATAATGCAAAGTTATATTTATATTAGACGCCTTCTCAATTGTGACCTCTATTGTTCCTCCCGGCATCGTGAAGCGTAACCTTTAATATGGGACGTGTTCTCTAATGCGTTGACGGATTTCTTTAAAAGATTTGAGCCGATGCCATTTTTTTATCAAAAATTTCAAAAATATTTGATAAAATTAATAAATTTGTTAACAACTAAAGGGATGTTTTTTTGTTATTTTATTTTTAAAATGTTTCAATAAGTCGCCATTTTGGTTTGTATTAGGAAAGACCAAAACTATTTTTTGTTCAGGCATTTTGTTTCTTATTTGTTGTTTTTTTTGTTATTTGTCTCTTGTTTGATAATATTATGTGCAAATTTTGGTTTTTTTTTGCCTTTTCATCTTTAACTAGTTGTGGAGATATATATTTTGTAAAATTAAAAAAAAAAAAGGTTAAATTTTTTTCTAAATGTATTATTTAAAAATAACACAATGGTGGATAGTAGCTAAAAATGACAACTTTCCGGCGATTCTATTTTCTGATATGAAATCTTTTGGTTTAGAGTAATGAGTACTCATTTCCAGTCATAAGAAGTTATAGAACACCTTTTTTGGATACAAAAAAAACAATCACAGGTTATCAATTCAATATGACCAGCATTTGTGATATTTTGGTCAAAATATTTAAACTTGAACGGATAAATCATGTAAAATATACATAAACTTATTGTTAATTATTGTTTTTTAAACTATGTTCAAACGTGTAATTATCAAATTGAAAATTTTGAGGTAGACCCTAAACGTGGCTATATTACCCCCTATTACAATAGTATGATAAAATGTCAAAATATTGCAATAAACTCATGTTATTTTAACGTGATATTGTGTCGTATTTTTTTTATAGAAGTGTTTTGGGTCAAAAGAGTTATTTTATTTATTAAGCATCAAGCGAGCGTTAACGCAGGTCAATAGGAATTTTAAACAAACGCTTCATTATCTTTTATTGTAATTAATTGTCTAACATACTCCCTTAGCAAAATTTGTAAAACTTATTACCAATAACCCTTAGACCCTTATTCCTACAAACTGTAAATACAAAATACGATTTTATGCCTACGCAAATGGCTTTGAAAATGTGTTTTATATATTACACATATACCCACGGGTTTTATATCCACGTAACCTAAAACTTTTTATTTAGACAACACTTTGGATTACTCGTGGCTTTTTAAAAAAATAGAAAAAACTATTGAAACCCTTTGTTGGGCTTCTTGAAATGGAATATAATTTAGCTATGGATTAAAAAACCTCACAAACCTACGGCATTTGACATTTGGAAGAGTGATGGATACGCCAGTACGTTTTGTAAAGATACATTTTACGCATATCTACGTGGGTTCGAGAGTAATAAGGATTCGATTACAAGATTTATTCATATGAATTGGGATGGTGTTTTCAATATATTTAAATATAAAAAATAAAATATTATTCCCCCCTTGATGTAAACTGGTTTATGGAAATATTGGTTTAACTATTGATACATTTATAGTTGCAAAGTTTTCTAGGCTAGAGAAAGTTCCGAACGGTCGTAATCAAAAAAGTTTCAAAATATTTGTGGTTTACTATGGGTAGTAATATGGTATAATATTAAAGTAAAGCCAAAGTAAAAAAATCAACAAACTAACAAAAATATTTTGAAAGATTAAATTTGTTTTAAAATTAAACGAACAACGCAGTTTTTATATTATGTCATTTATAAGCTTAGATCAAAATGATGTAATATTTACAATATTTACTTCTGGATGAAGAGATAAAATAATTCAATGACGAGAGCAGTGAGACTTCATATATTCAAATTTAGTCATACATGATAATGATAAACACAGTTTTAATGAACAAGAGCACTGGTAATATTCACTTCAGTAAACAAAATATACTGTACACTCATTATGATGGAAATATTATTAGTATTCAATATAAAATCTATCTTTATTTAAAATTATTTACCGATATGTATGCATTTTTTAAAGGCAACAACAGGAATGTGATAATAATTTTTAAACATTAATAGTTTCAAATAGTTTTTTGTTATTACTTATCGCATTAAATACTGTGTTTATATTCTTACTATATATCTTTACATTGGTGTACTAGTGTTATAATTTAACATTTATATTTGTATTCAAGTTATTACTAAACATTTATATACGTCCACAGACGTAATGATTTACAGGGTGTCCATTTACCTGTTCCACCATTGCTTTTTTTTAATTAACTTTACAGGAAAGTTTAAATGAGGGACTTCACGTACATTTTAGTTACATTTAAAAATATTAATTTATAATTTTGAAATCTGGCTACCATTCTCCGTACGGGGTGACTTAAAAATTTCATATAATACACAATATAGTTTATTGTAATTTTTACATAAGACATTTTAAAACACTTTTTTATTTTGGCAAGTTTTTATTTAACCTATTCGATTAGGAGCTATAACCTAATTTTGAAACACAATAACGTTTTAACTATGAAATGGTAACTAAAACGTAATATCCGACAAAAAATTTCAGATTTGCTGGTACGGCTTTATATGTTATAAAACCATTCCATATAAAGACTTTATGGCTTTAAACATCAGGAATTTAAATAAATATCTATGTTTTATCACGTCTGGAAAAGCCTAATAGGAGTCAGAAAAACACCTTAAATGAGCTTATAGGTCAAGTAGCACACCAGGGTCTATTATGCAAACACAGTGGCATTAATCTAACCTCCAACTGTTCAATATACAGTATACAAAACTTCATAAACTTGAATCATAAAAAACTATTACGTACCCCGTATCCTCACTCTTCCAAATGTAGGAACGCCGTAATTGATGTGGCATTTAATAAAGAATTTTTTTCCATTTCAAGAGCCATCAAAGGTTTATGCTGAAGTCTTCTATTTACAACTTCCTGTACATTTAGTCGATTGAGATACCAATGACTGTACCATTGTTAATATACTCACCCTGTGTAGGTACATGGGGATTCGAAAAAGCAATGTCTTTCCAGTTTAGCCTGCCTGATAAAACCTAGATAATGGATTATGTCTAAAGAGACTCACTATGTTCAGGTTGATTCCTGAGATTCATTGCTGATTTGGTTTGCACAATCTCGGGGAAGAGAAATATCTGCTCACCAAGACAAGATCTCTTGCCACCCTGTGGGTAAGGGAATGAAGAGATTGTATATTTATTAACCGTATTTGCTTGTCTACGCATGTCTAGTATCTATATTTTTTATTTATTTTCCTTTTGCACGAAAGACTAGTCAAACCATTAATGCATAGTTATCATACTGTTTTATTCTCAGGCTGAAAATGAGTTATGTATATATATTGCGAAAAAACATTGTCATATGCCTTTATCTGTATAACGGGTTTGTGATAAACACCTTATGAAAATATTTTTCAACATCATAACTTATAGACCTTTCCATTTGCCTCATTCAAAATTTGGTAAAATACAAATCCAAAATTAGAAGAAGGCTAAAAAGAATGAATTTAGTGGCAATACCTCACTAACTATAACAGATGATTGTAACGGATGATACCGGATTATAGCTATAATAAATTATGCTAACACAAGATGTCACCAAAAGATGTTACGGAAATATCTTTCATGAGTATCGTACGTTCAACTTTCTTAAAATCATTTATTATCATCTTAGATATTATTTTTATTTTCTATTTTTTACTATCCAATATCCGTCCATGAATGACACCAAAAATAGGTTCTGTTTTAAATGAATTTGAAAAGTTACACTTCTAAATTTACACTTACACTATATCCTTCATGTTAAGAAAACAGAACATATTTTATTTCTCCGCAAAACATTTCGATATCGAGCATATGTTAATGTTTGTTGATAAACCTTTTTTTCTATATCACATTATCATGACCAAATTAGTTCTAAGATACCCAGCTCAACTAAAGGCCAACTTTTAGTATTTGTTTATAAAATGGTTTTAAAAAAAGCCCTCAGGGTTTCAACTCCAATTTATTTAAAAAATTGTGGTGGATAACCTCATCCTGAGGGTCAATCTTTATCACGTAGGAACTAGTTCACATGTTTGTGTGAATAACATCTAACCAAACCGTGTGTCTATACCATGTTCTGTACGCAAAAAAACTTTAAAATCCCATGATTAGCTCCATAACAACTAATCACCAGTGTGTGATTTTGCACTATATCAAATAACGATAACCTTATTTTTATATGATCTTTTATATATTCATAATAATTAGACTATTAGGGTATTGTGGCATAATTAATGTTGTCAGTGTAGGCCTACAAATTACACATGATTATTTCAGATTTCATACTTAATAATTGTTTTGAAAAATGAGATGTTAAAAATTAATTTAGTTGTTATTAAGGGATAACTAGTTATGATACTCTTGCTAGTGGCATAGCAAACTAGAAACAGACGTCGTCAACCACGACACAAAGCCTCTCATGGCCCATCGTGGGACTAATTTTGTTTCATTTATATTATGTGTACTGTGCTTGTTTTGCAAATTTTGAAATAAAATTGATTTTGATTTGCCATGATTTTTGATTTTGCCATGATTCGCTTTCATCATCCTTCAGTAATACTAGCCCTTAAGTACGATGTTTAGACCTTTGTCATTCACTTTTAGAAACGTCAAAAATAAACACAAGACCGTGTTAAGAATTTCAGCCTTTTAATCATGATGCTATCAAATAGAGATATTCGATTAGGTTTACGCCATGCAATAAAATTACAGTACAAATCTACAAAACAATTAATAGTATATTAATCTATTAATAGAGGAAAAGGAAACTACAGACTAAAGTGAAGGTTTCTACTGGACTGTGCAACGCAATAATGAAAGGTAAAATTACATCACCAATACTTGGATACTAGTTATCTCCTACACAGTAAACCCCTGACTGAACTCGGCTCATTCATGTTCACACCCACCACCCACACCTCTCAGGTTAACAACTTCAAACACAAGTGAATATGGTTTATTCATCCTTGCTTTCATCTCACTATATTACAGCCTCATCACCAATACTGGGATTAAGCCTAGTGTATCTCCTACACAGTTAAAACCCCCTGAGTGACTTCGACTCATTTCAGTTCACACCCACACCCCATCACCTCTCAGGTTAACAACTTCAAACACAAGTGAATATGTTTAGTCATCCATTGCATTCCATCTCACTATATTACAGCTCATCACCAATACTGGGATACTAGTTTTCTCCTACACAGTATACCCTGGTGAACTCGGCTCATTCATGTTCACACCACCACACACCTCTCAGGTTAACAACTTCAAAACAAGTTATACGGTTTTCTTCATCCATGCTCTCATCTCACTATATTACAGCCTCCACCAATACTGGATACTAGTTTAGTCTCCTACTCAGTAACACCCAGAAGTGAACTCGTCTCATTTCATGTTCACACCACACCCACACCTCTCAGGTTAACAACTTCAAACCATGGAATACGGTTTTTCATCCTTGCCTTCATCTCATATATTACAGCATCAATCACAATACTGGATATAGTTAATCTTCCACACAGTAAACCCTGACTGAAATCTCGGTCCTCATTCATGTTCCACACCCACCACCACACACCTCTCAGGTTAACAACTTTCAATAACACAAGTGAATTACGGTTTTATCTCATCCTTGCTTTCATCTCACTATATTACAAGCCTTCATCCAACCAATACTGGGATACTAGTTATCTTCCTACACAGTAAACCCCTGATGTGAACTCGACTCAATTCATGTTCACCACCCACCACCCACACCTCTCAGGTTAACAACTTTCAAACACAAGTGAATATGGTTTATTCATTCCTTGCTTTTCATCTCACTATATTACAGCCTCATACACCAATACTGGGATACTAGTTATCTCCTACACAGTTAAAAACCCCTGAGTTGAATCTCGGCTCATTTCCATGTTCACACAAACACCCACCAACCCACCAACCTCTCAGGTTTAACATACTTCAAAACACAAGTTAATACGGTTTTATTCATCCTTGCTCTCATCTCACTATATTACAGCCTCTATCACCTCAAATACTGGGATACTAGTTATCTCCTACTCACAGTAAACCCCTGAAGTGAACTCGACTTCATTCATGTTCTACACCCACCATCCCACCACCTCTCAAGGTTAAACAAACTTCAAACCACTAAGTGAATACGGTTTATTCATCACCTTGGCTTTCATTCTATCTACTATAATTTACCAGCCTCATTCACTCAATACTGGGATACCTAGTTTATATCTCTCCTACACAGTTAAAAACCCCTGACTGAACTCTCGGCTCATGTCATGTTTCACACTCCACCATCCCACACCTCTCAGGTTAACAAACTTCAAACAAACAAGGTGACATAACGTGTTTATCATCATCCTTGCTTTCATCTCACTATATTACAGCCTCATCACCAAATACTGGGATTACTAGTTATCTCCTACCACAGTAAACCCCTGAAGTGAAACTAGCGGCTCAATTCATTGTTCACACCCCTAGACCACCCACACGCTCTCAGGTTAACAAACTTCCAAAACACCAAGTGGAAATATGGTTTATTTCATCCTTGCTTTCATCTCACTATATTACAGCCTCATATCACCAATACTGGGATACAATTACCTCCTACACCAGTAAACCCCCAGAGGTGAACTCGGAACTCATTCATGTTCCACACCACTACACCCACAACCTCTCAGGTTAAAACTTCAAACACCAAGTTTAATACGGTTTTATTTCCATCCTTGCTCTCATCTCACTTATTACACCTCATCACAATACTGGATACTAGGTTTATCTCCTACACAGTTAACCCCTGAGTGAAACTCGACTCCAATTCATGTTCACACACCACCACCCTACACCCGCTCTCAGGTTAACAACTTCAAACACAAGTTAATAACGGTTTATTCATCCTTGCTCTCATCTCACTATTATTACAAGCCTCAACACCAATACTGTTGGATACTAGTTTATCTCCTACACAGTAAACCCCTGAGGGAACTCGACTCATTCATGTTCACGTACCCACCACCCACACCTCTCAGGTTAACAACTCTTCAAACACAAGTAGAATATGGATTGTATTCATCCTTGCTTGCATCTCCACTATATTACAGCCTCAGTCACCAATAACTGGGATACTAAGTTTATCTCCTACACAGTTAAACCCCCTGAGTGAAACTCGGCTCATTCATGTTTCACACACCACCACCCACACCTCTCCAGGTTAACAACTTCAAAACCACCATAGTGAATATGGTTTATTTCATCCTTTGCTCTCATCTCCACTATATTACAGCGCCATCAATCACCAATACCTGGAAATACATATTTTATCTCCTACACATATACCCCATGATGAACCGCTCATTCTTTTCACACCCACCACCCACACCTCTCAGTTAACAACTTCAAACACAAGTAAATACGGATTATTTCATCCTTGCTCTCATCGCACTGAAAGGTTACAGGCCCTCATCCACCAATACTGGCGTAGGGGGCGTTAGTGGTTGCACGATGATCGAGGCGCGTGAGGCGACCTAGGGAATCCGGGGTGTGGGGGCCGTGTAGCTGATAGCTCGGGGCGACATTCAGTTCACAGTGTGGACGGTGCCAGCCGACCGCGCCACCGACGTACATGAGATTGATCGCACGTCTATATCGCAGTGTCTGGAAGCAACAAGTTAAGTGACTGTTGTTTATGTTTCGGATGGGCGGCTTGCGACCGTCGGATCTTCGACATAGGGGTTACACGGGCGATCAGCCGGAATACAATGTGGGGATAACTAGTTATCTCCTACACAGTGATACCGCCCTGATGAACTCGACGTCATTCAGGGTGGCGACGGGGGGCGGTGGACCCACGGCGCGAGCTGCTGCACACCGTCTGCGAGGTTAATCAACTTCAAAAAAAAAACACAGAGGATAATACGTGTTAGTTCATCCTTGCTTTCAACTCACTATATTACACCCTCATCTAACCATTGCGTGGGGATACTAGTTATCTCATACATCAGTAAACCCCTGGAGTGAACTCGGCTCATTCATGTTCACACCCACCACCCACACCTCTCAGGTTTAACAACTTCCAAACACAAGTTAATACGGTTATTATTATTCCATCCCTTGCCTCTCATCTCACATATATTACAAGCCTCAGTCACCAATATCTGGGATAACTAGTTATCTTCCTTACACAAGTAAAACCCTGAGTGAAACTCTGACTCATTCATGTTCACAACCCACCACCCACACCCTCTCTGGTTAACAACATTCAAACCACAAGTGAATTACGGTTTATTCGATCCTTGCTTTCCATCTCAACTTATTATTACAGCCTCATCATCACAATACTGGGATACTAGTTATCTCCCTAACACAGTAAACCCTGAGTGAACTCGGCTTCATTCATGTTCACTACCCCACCACCCACACCGTCTCAGGTTAACACCTTCAACACAAGTGGAATTTGGTTTATCATCCTTGCTTTCATCTCACTATATTACGCCTCATCACCATACTTGGGATACTAGTTATCTCCTACACAGTAACCTGAGTGAACTCGGTCAATTCTTGTCACACCCTCCACCCACACCTCTCAGGTTAAAACATTCAAACACAAGGTATATGGTTATTCATCCTTGCTTATCATCTCACTAATTTACCGCCTCTGCACCAATTACTGGGATACTAGTAATCTCCTACCACAGTTAACCCTGAGTGAACTCGGCTCATTCATGTTCACACCACCACACACCTCTCAGGGTTATACAACTTCAAACACAAGTGAATACGGTTTATTCATCCTTGCGTTTCATGTCTCACTCTATTAACAAGGCCTCATCACCCAATACTGGGATACTAGTTATCTCCTACACCAGTAAACCCCTGAGTGAACTCGGCTCATTCATGTTCACACCCCATCCATCCCACACCTCTCAGGTTATAAACAAACTTCAATCATACCACAAGTTAATACGGTTTATTTCATCCTTGCTTTCATCTCACTATATTACAGCCTCATCACTCCAATACTTGGGGATAATCTAGTTATCATCCTACACAGTAAACTCCTGAGGTGGAACTCGGCTCTTCATGTTCTACACGCCACCACCTCACAACCTCTCCAGGTTAACAACTTTCAAACACAAGTTAATAACGGTTTTATTCAATCCTTGCTTTCATCTCACTATTATTACAGCCTTCATCACACAATACTGAGGATACTAGTTATCTCCTACAACAGTAAACCCCTGACGTGAACTCTCGGCTTCATTCATGTTCACCCACCCACCACCCACACCTCATCAGGGTTTAACAACTTCAACACAGTGATACGGTTTATCATCCTTGCTTTCATCTCATATATTACAGCCTTTCACCATACTGGGATACTAGTTATTCTCTACACAGTAAACTGAGTGAACTCGGCTCATTCAGTCACACCCACACTCCATCACCTCTCTGTTAACAATTCATAACACAAGTGAATATTGGTTTATTCATGCCTTGCTTCATCTCACTATATTACAGCCTCATCACAATACTGGGATTACTAGTTATTCTCACAGTAAAACCTGGAGTGAATCGGCTCATTCATGTTTCAACCCACTACCAACACCTCCTCAGGTTAACAAACTTCAAAACACCAAGTTAAATCTCACGGTTTATTCATCCTTGCTCTCTCATCTCACTATATTACAAGCCTCATCACCAATACTGGGATACTAGTTAATCTCCTACACAGTAAACCCTCTGAGTGAACTCGGCTCATTTTCATGGTTCACCACCCAACCACCCACACCTCTCAAGGTTAACAACTTCAAACACAAAGTGAATAACGGTTTTATTCATCCTTTAGCTTTCATCTCACTATATTACAGCCCGTCATCACTCCAATACTCGGGATACTAGTTATCTCTCTAACACAGTAAACCCCTGAGGTGGAAACTCGGGCTCATTCATGTTCACACCCACCACCCACACCTCTCTAGGTTAAACATACTTCAAACACAAGTGAATACGGTTTTATTCATTCCTTGCTTTCATCTCACTATATTACAGCCGCGGCGAGGCATTGTGGCACCAATACTGGGAATACTAGTTATCTCCTTACACAGTTTTAAAACCCCTGAGTGAACTCAGGCTCATTCATGTTCACACACCCACCACCCCCACCACTCTCAGGTTAACATCTTCAAACACAATGGACTACGTGTTATTCCATCACTAGCAGTCATTGCCCATTCTGCACGAGGTAGGGTGGTGGAGGTCTAGCTCATCAACACCAATACTGGAATACAAGTTTGATCTCCTTCCACAGTAATACCCCCTGACTGAACTTCGGCTTCTGTCATGTTCACGACCCACCACCCACGACCTCGTCTAGGTTAACAACTGTCAAAACACAAGTGAACTACGGTTTATTCATTACCTTGCTTTGTTCATCCACTATGATACAGGCCGTCAGAGACGAGCGAAGAAGAGGCTGGATAGACTATTATCGTCCTACACAGTAAACCCCTGAGTGAGACTCGGCTCAGTCATTTCCACACCGCACCACCCACACCTCGCAGATAACAACTCAAACACAAGTGAATATGGTTTTATTCATCTCTTGCTTTCATCTCACTATATTAAACCATCTCATCACCCAATACTGGGATACTAGTTATCTCCTTTACACAGTTTATAAAAAACTCCCTGAGTGAACTCGGCTCATTCAACTGTTCACACCCACCACCCACCACTCTTCTAGGTTTAACAACTTCACAAACACAAGTCTAATACGGTTTATTCATCCTGTGCTCTTCTCTCACTATATTACAGCCTCTTCTACAATATTGGATATAATACCTTGAAATATTTGGATTCACAGATAATTTACATCACTTGTTTTCTGCTCACGCCATTATACACCTACATAGCGTGAGCTTAATGAGGTTCCCACAGTACCAAATTAAGCTGATCAGTGCCTATTTACTTTGTTACAGAAAAAAATATCAACAAACGTTACTTATTTGAATTAACATGTGAATTATTTAACTTATTACTTAAAAAAAATACTTTGATTAGGTCAAACTAGCCCTATAAAATACGTCAAAGATGAATTTCTTGCAAAATGGTGAGCTTTCCTTGGATAATGTATAAATTCAGTACTTACATTTTTAGAAAATAGACCTCTGACGTATCGTCTAATTTCTTATGATGACACTTCACGACATCCATTTTCCAACTTAGGTCTTAACAGTTTCAAGAGGGTTTTCTCACTTCACGAGTTTCTCAGTTATTACAACTGGTGGAGTAGGGTCCATTTATCATAACCGATTTTTGCAGAAGGTCTAGGGTATTTTGACGTTTTTACAGTCTTAATAATATGTAATTTCGCTTGAATTCCTCATACGATTCGATTATTCTTCACCGAAACGATCTGGTGAACGCTCATAATAATCCAACCTCTACAAACACTGGTTCTCCCACAGGCTCTGATTTTTTAATTAATCTAACGGACATTAGTGACTGAATTGCTGAGGAAGATGAATCTCAAATCCGTCTGGTTGAAGCATCTCTCTCCCCTACAAGATATATTATATGTTAAGTTTTACTTCAGGATTATCCTGTATCTCACCATATCTGAACTGGAAAAGAGCCATACATGATCACATTATATCGTATTTGAGTACTACTGTAATCGACTCACACTTTAGAAATCATTTATAAATATATAACTTTTTAATTCGTAAATCCTTTGGGTACGTTTTGTCTCATAATACCTTAATACGAATTTTTTTATGAAAGCTGTATTAATACCACTTCACTCCAGAAGGATTATAAACAACAAATACAAATTTAAACAAAGTTTATTTCGGATCAATGAGATGTAACCTATGGGTGAGTGCAGGAAACAGG
>NW_025787271.1:0-13445 GCF_021130785.1 Homalodisca vitripennis
CAAACAGATCCAGACGCTTTTGATTTTTTCTTATAAAGTAAATATTCTTGAATGTATCAAACAATGAAGTACCAAAAAATTTGAGATTTTTCTGACTAACCAATTACAATATTTAAAAGTTTGTGCTTTGGCACTTTCCTTCTTCCTTGGGGCGGCCTACTGCCAATGCACTTAAGCCTCAAGGGCCTTTTGCGCACCCCGATAAACACCATGAGGACTACCAGTCTACAACTTCAGCAGTTCAACAAACCGCCGAAAACAACCTATCAAGTCCTCCTGGGAAAACTCGCCACCCCTGTTCAAGCTACCAAAGATGGCATACCGCTCTCTTGCTATTGCTGGGCAATCAAAGAGCAGGTGCTCAGCAGTCTCCTCCTGCTCATTACACCTTCCACAGAGCGGATCCTCCTGAAGGATACCAACTCTGTGTAGATGCTTCTTCAGGTGACCATGCCCCGTAATGAGACCAATGACCTTGGAAGACATTGATCTATTAAATGAGAGAAGGTCCGAGGCCACCTTGGGAGGAAGGTGACTTGTAATACCATTCTACTCACTCTCAAACCCGGATGCAACCTCCACCTTCTCCCATGCTCCCGCGCGAATCCATTTCGAGACAACCCTAGAGGATTCACACCTTGGAACACCGCAGAATGGTTGAGGGCCCGTCATAATTGTTGCTGAGCCCTGGTTGGCCAGGGCATCAGCTCTTTCGTTCCCAGAAATCCCCTTATGACCAGGAACCCAACAAACGGTTACATTGTTGATTCTGGGCAAGGGAGGAAACGGTCTGATAGCAATCCCAAACCAGTTTGGATTTGATTGCGCAAGAATCCCAGCGCCATCGAGCGCTGCCTGACTGTCCGTGAAAATGTTAATCGTCTTGCCCCTATATCGCAGACGAAGATTCTCACGAGCACATTCCATAATGGCTGCGACCTCCGCTTGAAAGACTGTCGGATACGGACCCATAGGAACCACCAGCTCCCCTACATGGTCTCACTCCCAGAATTCCAGCACCTGTGCCGCTTTTTGTTTTAGAGCCGTCTGTGTACCATTCGAGCTCCGCTGGTGGAAGAGGTTTGCTTCCCCTCTGACCAATCATCCCTTGAGGGCAAAATAATCCTAAAGGGTTTTGTCAAAGGAAAACATTTTGTGGCATCTGATCAGAGATCATATGCAAAACATCCTCCTGTATCAGAGTGCTAATTCTGCAGTGCCCACCGCTGCAGCCCGACCAGAATCCCGTCTGCTGCAAGACAGTAGGCACTCTTCCTGGCCATAGCTCGAATGACAATGTCCAGGGGGGCGAGATTAAGACAACAAGTCCAGAGCCGCGCCTGGCGCACTAGGAAAGGCCCCTGTGATAGCGAGGCAGGCCATCCTTTGGATACCTGCCAAACGTGCTACCACCACCGTTTTGGCTTCCATTTTGTGGGCCACCATACGACAGCTCCGTACATTAGTGCAGGTTCTGACCACGGAAACATAAAGCCAGTACAAGAGCCTCGGCTTCAGTCCCCAGGGCCCACCTATCACACGTCTGCATTGCATTAGAGACCACTTACCCCTGGCAATGACCCTTTCTAGATGAGGTCCCCAGTTTAGAACCCTATCTAGGATCAACGCCCAGGTACTTGACCTCAGGCTTCAGCTCAAACGGGTGAGCCTTTTAAATAGGAAAAGGACCAATGCCCTCCATCTGTCGCCTCCTGGTAAAGGCCAACCACGGCAGCCTTGGTGGGGTTGACGGTGAGGCCAACCTTATCACACCAAGTTTTCCCACCATGTTCAGAGCAGCATTGGTCAATTCCGTGATTGTTGTGTTGAACTTGCCACTCACAAGAATCACAATATCATCTGCGTACCCTTGTGCAAAAGACACCGCTGCTATTCAAAGAATTCAGCAGGTCATCCACAAACCAGGTTCCACAGAAGAGGAGAGAGAACGCCGCCCTGCGGACAGCCCCTCGTAGCCTTTGCACTAAACACTTGCTCCCATGAGGGTTGAAAACAACAACCCTGTCCGTGAGCAAGGCCCCCTATCCAGTCACACACCTGACCATCAACGCCACGTCCCGAGACCGCATTTGATAATCGCCCTGATGTGGCTGTATTATCAAAGGCACCGTCAATGTCTAAAAAGACTCCTATGGCTACCTCTTTTTGCCGCCAGCGTCTTCTCAATCCTGCATACCAATTGATGCAGGGCCGAGTCGCATGACTTTCCTGGAGTGTAGGCATGCTGGTTAGGATGCAAAGGTCGCTCCAGAAGAGCTCCCTCCCAAACAAACCTGGGCAACCATTTTCTCCATGGTTTTGAGAAGGAAGGAGGACAGGCATATTGGCCTGAAAGACTTCGGCCGATCCATGCCCGCCCTCTCCCTGCTTCGGTATGAACAACCACTCTGGACACTCTCCAGGGTAGTTGGAATGTACCTGAGAGCCACGGAGGCTCTGAACAGTCTGCACAGCTGTGGAAGGAGAATGTCCAATCCCCGCTGCAAGCAAACCGGTCTCACCCCGTCGCCCCCAGGAGCCTTGTAAGGACTGAATGAGTTAATAGCCCACTCAATCCTACTGAAGGTAACAATACGGTGCGCCAGACTCCACTGCGAATGAGTGGCGCGGCGACCCGCATGTCTCCCCTCACTTTCGGGTGGTTGTTCACCCTCATGAACAATACAGTCCGGGAAGTGTGTTCCCATCATGACTTTCAGAACTCCTTCCGGCTCAGTAATGTAAACACCTTGATCGTCCTTGAGACTACCAAGCGGTGAGATGGGATTCTTTGCCAATAGCTTTTGCAGCCTTGCACTGCCCTGCACACTGTCAATATCGGTGCAGAGCTTCTTCCAGGCTAACCTCTTAGCCGTACGAACCTTGCGGTTGTACAGTGCAAGAGCCTCGTGGTAGGTGTCCCAAGTACCCCAAGTTTTGGCTCTCCTGAATAGAGCCCTGACCCTCTTCCTCAAAGAGGCCAATTCAGAGCTCCACCAGGCTACCTTAGATCTGTTTTTGTTTATAATCGGGCAGCTGAGATCGAAGGAGCCGACAATCGCAGAAGTTAGACCGTCAGCAGATTCGTCAAGCTGCGCCGCGCTGTGAATCCGTTTCCCATTAGTGGAAATCAGAATCCAGCCGTGCCCTGAGGTTTTCCTTGTAGGATACCCAGTTTGTGTTCCTCGGATTCCTATACTGAACTTTTTCCAGCATCTGTTTCACCGATCTTAAAAACAGATGTGAGCATGATCAGAGAGGGAAGGCTCGTCAGACACATGCCAGCCATGCATCCGACCAGCCATACCCTCCGACATCATGGTCACATCTAGCACCTCCCTTCTTGTCCTCGGTGCGAAACGTGGGCACATTTCCCACATTTGCGATCATTAGACTACGGGACATTATGTATTCTAGAAGTAACTTACCTCTGTTATTAGTGTTGGTGCTGCCTCCACGCCTCGTTGTGCGAGTTGGCGTCGCATCCCACCACCAGTTCCGCTCCACTCCTCCCAACATGGTCCACCAAGGCAGCCAGTTCCCTGGAGGGCGTGGACTCCGCATCATCATACGGTAGATATGATGATGCAAACACTAGCAGGGCTCGTCCAGTACCAGCCACCATCAACCTGACTGTGGCGAGATCCCTGCAACAAAATTCCCAGAACAGGAATGCTGTCCACCTTGTTGCTTACAACAATACATGTCCTGGCATTTTTCAACCTGGGCACTAAATATTTTTCACCCCTGTCATTGAAAGCCCTGATATTTTTCCCTTGCTGATCCAAGGTTCCTGTATCAGAGCCACGTGAAAATCTTCTGACAGGAAGCGTCTGCAGAATACAGCCGAGGCAGCCTTATTGTGCTGCAGGTTGATCTGAAGAACCTTGATCCCCATGATCAACCGCGCCCCACCCCCGCGCCCTCAGCTGGACCTGCTCCACACCAATGAACACCCTCCACCCTCCCCTTAAGAGTGGTTGAAGACTGTTCATCTATTAAAAATTACAAGAGTTTCTGGAATCTCCCGTGTGGACATCTCCAACAACCCTCCAGTCCGACACAGAGATCCCAGCATTCTGTTTATTAATGGCCTTGAGAATGGTCGCAGAGTCCTTCCCGGCCATGGGACCATCGACCCTTAGGAAGACCTTGGTAGATCTTATGAGGTCTTTGTAGTCCCCACAGATCACCCCTATTCCCCCAGGGGCCACCGATCCCCAGCCCCGAAGCCAGACCCCGCAGCCAATCCCTGGTCTCGTCATTGCCACAAAGCATGATGAGAGCCCCCCTTTCGGGGAAAACACCTTTTGAACTGCAGGCACACACCCTCTGCTGAGAGTACCTCGTCGAGAATGCGCCCCCGAAGTTCCATAGCCCTCCTCCTCTGAGAGGCGCCTCTCAGGAAAGTTAGCAGGGACCAAGACTAGCTTATGTCCCATCAGAACTTCCCTGAATGTTTCTCCCAACCCCTCCTCCGTTGAGGGATTGGTACTCGTCGCATGCGCTGCTTGCTCAGGAGGTGCGGTCGGGCGCCTCTTCGGCAGGGGTTATTCCTTTTAGTATTTTCCGCCGAAGAAACCGCCCGAGCCGCCCCTCTCTTCCCAATAGGAGTAGAGAACCGCACCTGCAGTTGCCTCCGGTGCTGCCTCCCTCTGTCTTTTTATCTTTTCTTCTTTCATTGGCCGACCTCTTGCCCGTTTGCCTCCTCCATTGACTGTCCGGAAGCCAGGTGCCGTCGGGCCTTTTTTCTGCTCCATCGCCCAACGCTTGCGCAGTTTAAAGGCACTTTGGCACTTAGTACCAGGGGCCATACTCAGCTTTGGTAGGTGCCGTCATGTCTTCAAAACAAAACAGATGTGTGGCAAGGTCTGGCATGAGCCTGCTTAGTAGTTAGTACTTTAGCTTTTCCAGTTTTTAAATATTTTAGATATCACTCTATCAGAAAATAGAGCACTTTATGAGTATTATGAGCACTTAAGTTCGTAAAAATATGGAAAAAATTGGATGTTTGATTCCGGTTATTAAAAGGAATAATTTGTTTTATTCCCATTTTTGCTGGTAAATCACAGTAAAAAATATAGATGCCTTTGATCATTTGGCTTGCTATGGAAGATGACATTGAAAATTAAATTAAATGCTCCATCATCTTATGAAGCTAACCAATCCAACTTCCATTATATTTGTTCATTTGTTAGTAACTAACTGAATAATCTTAGGCCTTATGCAGTAGTGTCACAACTAGCATCAAAATCTTACTGTTCTCACCCCATCAAAACATTGCTTGCACAACTAATTTCTTGAAATGTATGGAATATTTCATCGTGGTGAGAACAACCTCAATGTTTTCATGTTGGTTATTGAAAAATGTCATATGACAAACATTCACAACACAAAAAGTCTTCTGCTAGCAATATCAGTTCATGAAATAGCTAATATCAAAAGTTCAGGTTAATAAAATTTTGGCTCATACTTTTAGTTGTTGCCCCTTTATTACACTTCCACAGCCGTCCTTTTTTTCCTCTTAGGACAAGAAGCTTATAAATTGCACTTAGTCCTGTAAGAAACCTTTGCGCTGCTTCCGGAGTGATAGGATATTCAGGATAGGTAAGGTTATGGAGTAGGGGCCGCCTCCTATCGAGATCCATGAGGAAGAATTAGGGCACTACATCTCAAAGTCATCCTGGAAGAAGGGGAGGCCAGCTCTGAACGAGCCTCTACAGTCAAAGTAGGCAGGGGGTGGCACACCCTTGTTGAGGTTAACAAGAAACCTCTGAGGTAAGGGAACAAACCCCACCAACTCCAACAGTCATCTTCCACAGTAGATTAGACCTATCGAATTGCCCATGAACCCCAGAATCTCAAAATTTGCGGTTAGTGATGTGCCGCTACTGAACATCCATAAGGTGGCCCAGATTGAATTGGCACATCGGTTTTTTGCTGTGCCCAGTGGTGGGCTCAACTGGTAGGTATAAACCAGCCAGAAGTGATCCCTACTGGGTACACAGTCGTCCTTACAAACCCATACAACCCACCTGCTTTAAGTCACAAACTGGTATCATGCCGTACATTAACTACTTTGTAAAATTATTTAATGTATTGAAATAATCCCAAACAGAGAAAGGTTATACCAATAAAAAATTTTTTTTTTTAATTAATCACAATATAAGTGTTTATAAAGTAATAAAATTATAATTTGAATGTAGCTATATACATTTAGAAATAGTTGCTTTAATGTTTCATTGCTACATTGCAAAACAATAATACAATCGATTTCATGTTGGATTAATACAGTTATCTGGATAACAATACATACCAAAATAACCCTGAGTTTATTGTTAAAAGTGAATAAGACATTTTTTTATTCACACCTCAGTCAATACAGTGTAGTACATAAAAATTCCCTTTCAGAATTTTGTCTGCAGTTTTAAAATGAAAAATGATCATTCAGTTTTGATTTCATTACATTTTTTGCCTTACAAACATTTTAAAATAATTATTAACATTACGTATTTGAATACTTAAGGATCAAACACTAGATCTTCAGATTTTGGGTCACCTATTATTTAAAAAATTCATTTAAGTATTTTAAATTATATTTTTCAACTCTTCTATGACAATCTGTTCTCTCGCAATTGGTTTGAGACGTCTCAAATTAAATAGCCTCTAAAATAAACTAAGTTTTAAATAAATGAGCTATCAAGCAGACAAGGGTTTCCCTAAAGTAAGTGTGTATCAGTACATGTTGGTGTCATAGTCATAATAACTAGGAGCACTCGCCAACTATTGTATAGTAAAACTAAAAATAAATCAAAAGGGGATTGATGGAAACTATTGATCATTTTCTGAATATTTTATTTGGAGTTATTAAAAGTGAAGTACAACACACAATTGGTTGAGTTTGTTGTGTCACACAGAAGTCTCTGTCTTGAGAGGTTTCTGAGCTAGAGGTGACTCCAGACAGATTGTTACTGGCCCGTCATTGTTGATGTTAACCACCAGTTTCCGCTCCAAACCTTCCCTCTGAAAACAAAATTCATAACAGAATTTTCACATAGCAGAATAGAACAGGTGTTTTACTAAAATTTAGTTTCATTTTATTAGTTTGAATCAATTGTTCATAGTTTACATTATTTCTGACGGGTTCAGTTTTTCATCATTCTAAGGCATTGCACTGTTAGGAAATGCAAATGTTACTTGATTCATTTGTATCGTGATATTATAGCTAATAATTAGATTAGGGATATTGAAACTTACAATATTTTTAAGTTGTCAACATTGGACACAATTTTATATTCTTGAATTCTGTACTACACGTGTCTTACATTTGGTGAAATTACATCAAAACCTACTTTTTTGTCATTAAAAATAATCTTGAGCAATGAATTATGATTGCAAACACTAATTTACCCATGAGAAAAAATATTGTATTGGATTGACAATTCCTCAACAAACTGGAGAAGGAATTCATTACTAATATAAACAATTTTATAAAAGGGGATATGCTCTATCTTTCTGTGTAATTTCTGCCCTAGCCGCATACCCGACACTGCCCTCGCTGGACTAGGATTTGGCAGCTAACACGAATATCATCGTCCTGCAGTTAGTAAAGATTACTCCAAGAATATCCGTATCCCCACTCTTCATCTGATCATCCTGCAATAGACCCAGAATTAATACAGTTTGTTTGGATGTGTCAACAGTTGCCATCTGGCTGTAATGGTTATCACCTAGCACTTGTTGTAGAGCAAAAAATGAACTTATCAGTATGATGTGTGACAACCAGTTGACTAGCAAACTTTAACCCCGTCAACCAGCTGTAAAACAGCATAGTTCAATATCATTTCAGTTAAAACAAGAACAGCTGATTGAACTAGAAAATGTTTGATTTGTGAGATCTTAGCATATTGTGCAGGTGTGACCCATCATTGTTGCACAACTATTTTTAGTTGAACAACCAATCTTCCAGGGCTAATAGCCCTAATCTGATTCAGTACGTGCAATACCACCATCAACCGGAGGTACGAGTTGTATCACTTGTCCATGGTTAATAGCGCTTTGTTTTTGGGCTATAATTTCTTTTTTGGTGCCATTCAAACTGTAAGGTCATCACACGTTGGAACTAAATATAAGCATATCATTATAATGGTTTACTGTGGTATTATACAATGTATTGTTGTTATTTAGCATAGTAATTTCATTTTTGATTAGTGCAAGTACATGTGAATGTAACCTTGGATATTATTCTTTAAATTTATATTATTATATTTCAATTATTTTAATTATTGTTATATTCAACAATCAGAAAATTTATAGTATGTTGTATCACGTCACAAATAATCTTTTTCACTTAACTTAGACCTCTGAAAAAATTTACTTGAATCTAACCTACACCATGACTATATTATTAGTTATGATTCAATTCAATTCAACTTTTCAATTCAAAAACTTATTTATTTCCAAATAAAGAAATTACAATTCCATAATAGATTAATTTATACTATATATATTTTTTTTTAATATGATTAAAACATAAACATTTCTTAAAATATAGGAAAAAAGTACCCACATAGGCAAGCCTGTGCGTGGGTACTAGTCGTTAAAAAAAGATAGGGCGACCTAAATTGCTGATAAGTTTTAATCATATATAAGACTCAGATATTTAGTATACAAAAAGCACGTACATACATGTGTGAATATATACATATACACACATACATAAACCTTGCTCCCTGTACAGTAGAGTAAAAAGTAAAGTAAAGGGCCAATGTTGGTACAACAGATAAAGGCTTAGGTAAAAAAAAAAAAACTCCTATCATCTGTAACTGGACACAATAACTTTGGCTGTTGCCTCCCCTTTCCAAATCTGTAAGCCAATTAACCAATATATCTCATTTTTTATTTTTTGTGTTTTTATGTTTTTAATCAGTTAGTGGTCTCGGAAATTTTCTAATCAAAATTTGCATTATATAATGAGAATGCTTTAATGTTAATGTAAAGCTTTTGTTGATCTGTCTGAGGATATTTACTGAAACCGAACTCCGAGTTCCTTACCTATGGTTAGTTCATATAAAAATTGATTTATTGTTCTTATCTGTATAAATTATATAAATGCGAATGTTTGTTTGTATGTTCCGTTATAACTCTGGAACCAATGCACGAAACATCGTGAAATGTTGTACAGTGATTCTACCACGTTCCTGGAAGTAACATAGGCATACTTTTAGAGATTTTAATAGTTTTATTTCATTAATTTTTTAATTATAAATTGTTGTTGATGGTGTGTTTTATATTGGATCCGACAGACTGCACTACGACACGTAATACAAAGCGAAACTGATACTTAACAGCTGATAATACTTTCAGCTGAAGTTCATCAAAGAGGCAGAAACATTTGTTTACATTTAAAATTTAAAACATTTTTTATTGTAAAGTGCTTGATCAGTAGTGTTTTTAAATTCAGATTGCATCAATGATCAATTAAGCGAGTTTCAATTAATTAAAATTTTAAATTTCATGTAGCTGCCTAAATAAAAAAATAAATATTCTTATTTTGTTTTTCATGTGATCTATTTGTACTGCTCAATGCATCCGTTTATCAAGCATAATTCCTAGATATTTGTATGAATCGACGTTGCATATAGTGTGACTGTACGACCGACTGTACAGCTGTACGACCGACCGGCTCTATGACACCTAGCCACTTCGTAATCTGCATGTCTTGCGAGTTTGTGGTTACTCATCTGTAGGCAAGAAGTTTTGTTTGTGATGGCGGGAGATGAAGTGGACTGCTGCTCACCTCCCGCAAAAACGATAAATAAAAAAAATCGTAAATTGGTATTTGGTAAATTGGGTTGTAAATTGGTTAAAAACGATAGTAACAGTGTGCTATGTGAGTCTTTCTGTCACACCTGGCATCACATTGAATGTGTGGATATTTCTGATGAAGATTTTGAGCTTATGCGAGAATTAGGTTTGAAATCCAAATGGGTTTGTGGTGTTTGCATCTCTCGTACGAAATCAGTGAGGGAAACCTGTAACCTGGATAATCTTATCCATTTAACTCAGGCTTTTGACAAACTTTGGTGCAAAATTTGGTTGATGAGTAAAGCAACCTAGTAAAGCAATTTTTAAGGTGTGGAAGTGGCAGGGTCTTCTCTCTTCTCAAGTGCTGTATTTTCATGCGCGCGCACCTGGAAACTGGCTGATCCAAATCTTGTCTTCTTTGATTATTTCGATCAGGCTGAGCTGATCTGACGGACTTCTGACTATCCTTATCACACTCATTTTTTATTTCGTACTACCCTCACCTGTAAGATAAACTTCCCAAAAATCTTCCCAACTATACTCTACTATACTAAACCTAAATTTCTTTCTTTATCCAAGCCAAGGTGGAACAGCATATGCTGAGGGCTGTGTGATCACGGGTGTGCTTGGTCGTTAATATTCGAACTCTGGATATCTGGCGTTTAAACATAGCCTTCCCCAAGTAGAGCGGGACAATGCTTGGGGTGACCTTTAAATCTCCACTACTCGTGGGAACAAAATGAGTAAAGAAATGTGGGGTCCCCATGTTAAATGATCATCCACACAAACACCCAACAACTTCACATTATCCAACAATTCAATATCAAAATAAATAATGTAATTTATTTGTCTCAGGCTAAAAATTATATGCTGTGTCTTGTTTTCATTCAACAAAAATCCATTGGAGTTTAAACCACAATGATGCTTGTTGAATGGATTCCATTGAAATTTGTTTCAATTCATTCAGGTCATTACTACTACTTAAAATGGTTGTGTCGTCTGCATATAATATAGTTTTGGAATTGACTGAGAAAGGTAAGTCATTGATAGCTACCAGAAACAAAAGTGGTCCAAGAACATAGCCTTGAGGAACTCCATACTCAACCAAGAGCTCTCCTGACCACTTTCCCTCGGCAAATACTTTCTGTCTACGATTACTTAAGTATGATTAAAAAAAACCAACAATATTCTCACTTAAACCATAATATTTTAATTTCATAAGGATGTCATTGTGATTTACACAATCAAACGCCCTGCTCAGCTCAAGTCACAGAGAGTGGCCTGAGCAAAGTCTTTGTTTTCAAAAGCATTTAGCACAAATTTAACAAGGCTGTCTATTGCATCAAAGGTGCTTTTTCCTGACCTAAAGGCAAATTGTGACATACTCAAGAAGCCATTAGTTTCCAAAAAAGATGCTAATTTGATCATATATCAAAATTTCAAATAATTTTGACAGTATTGGTATAACACATAGGTTCTCAAAGTGTAGGGTGCGACCCCCAAAGGGGGCGCAAGGAAGGTTTAGGCGGTGCCAATGCTTGCTTGAAATATTAATTTAATTTACTTATAAGATAATATATCAAACTTCTTATTTTTAAAATTACAAGTGTATGTATTATATTAAGTCATCTTAGTAATAGTGCCAGATATTTTATTTTTATTAGTTTATCGGCAGTAAAATATTTTGAGTGTATACCGAAATGTTTTCAGTACAGCACTGGAGATGCCTCGCGTTAGCGCCTGGTTGTTGTGGTTTCCACATTACTCGTGAAGTACAACCGTAATTCACTAGGTTTTACAAAAATAATAAATGGCCAAGAACGGCCCCAGTGCGTAATGTGTTTAGTCGTCCTGGCCTCTGACAGCATGAAACCTATCAAACTAAAAAGACATCTTGACTCCACTTAATCCAGGTGTAGGCCAATCTTCCTTTCTTCACCAGAGACCTTGCCATCCATAACACCAACTTGTTGTGGAAAGTTAAATGCTTGTTCATAAAACCGATGTAAGTGACCGCGACAGATCTTTTGTGTTCACCCTCTTCTGTTTCGCCGCTGCCAGCCATTCTGCTCGCCGAGGTCTCGAAATAAACTGCGCTACTATGGAATTGCTACGCCCTGGCAGCCTGTGCACTATACTTAAGTCCTGTTTAGCATAGGAAACGCCAATAACATTAGCATGTGTCTCTGTAGAGCATGTTTATGCGTTCTAACGGCATAAACATTTTCATTTTTGTCACGGAACACCTCTTATTTCTATGTTTCTATTCCGTGAATACTGTTGCAATTCATGCACCTCATATTGTATATCGAACACCTTTTTTAAAAACATTTCTATTTTCGGCCTTAAAAAACTTCACAATCCGCCTTTAATACAGCATCTCGGCTTCCACCACAGAGAGCTTGGTTCTCACGTTATCCAGTGATTCCTCAACATAAAATCATGGTGGCCTCCAGATTCACGAAGCTCTTGGGTTTTTTTTAGCAAGATTGTGCCATGTCGTCCTGTTTATTTTTAAAAACCTTTAATATGTAGGGAATCCTCACTATCAGAACAACCTGGGAGGGTCGATGAGTCTTCAGAAGATTCATCACAACAACAGCTAGAAGAGTCATTATTTCACATTCTCTACAACTTATTCACGGTCCGGAGTCAGCAGCAAGCTGCATGAAATGCGGAGCTACATTCAACGCACTGGGCCATTTCTTTTGGTTTGGAAAACCCGGAGTTGCAATATGCACACAACACAATGAAAAGATTTTCAGAACGCACTGACAATAAAAGTTTAACTTATTATATTCCACGATAATTAATATAAATAATATTGTACTATTAATTCTATCTAGAAAACTTTTGTACAACAAGGTGTTGCAATACAATGGTGTTAAAAAAATAAATAATTAATAATAATAAATAAAATAAAAATGTTTATCTTGGTCGAGCGTTCATCAAAGTACAATCTCTGCTTTTCATGACAACTCCTGTCAAAGTATACAAAACTCATTTCATATATATGTATATCTACATGAAATAAATAAATAAATAAATAAATAGTATATATATATATATATATCACAATAATACAATTACGAGTAACATTTATCACATAAAATATTCCTGCAACACTTTTCTTTAAAATTTTAAGAGGCTTAGGTTTTTTATTGCAGTGGGCAGAGCATTGTATTCTTCTGGTCCAAAGTGTCTAAACTGGGTTTTTTCCTGTCTCTAAACTTGTCCTTGGTAGGTGTAATAGACCATCCTGTCAAGTACAGCGCTGACTCACCTCATACCTAAAAACCAGCTTTCTTCTAAGATATTCTGGCCTTCCCGTCTGAGAACCTTATGAATCAGTTTAACGGTTTGAAGATGGGGAGCAACCCTCCACCGACATCACCCCAGCACTTAATCGGTACTCGTTATGTGATCAAACTTCCTCAAACCGTAAACAAATCTCAATGTCCTATTCTGTAAACGGGTGAGAACCATCACGTTTTCCTGTGTTAAACAGAAAGCAAAGGTAGGAAGAGCATAGGTTATTAAAGGGAAAATTGTTGATCCTATAATTTCCAATTTAGAAGAGACTGGGAGAATTGTGATTAGAAAAAATAAAGATAAGATAGATAAAAGTTATTATATGA
>NW_025787272.1:0-13156 GCF_021130785.1 Homalodisca vitripennis
TTTTTTTTTTTTTTTGATGAAACTTTTTTTTTTTAGTTCTCAACTTTTCTTTCCATTATTGATACGAAACATTTTAATACTAATATGATTGCTTTTAAATTGTTAATTTGGTTTCAATGTGTAAATTTTTGAATTTTTGATTCAAAACCCTTTTTATTAAACAGACGTTTTGAGTTGCCGACCTGAGCTATTAGACTTGAATGAATAAATAATTAAAAATCATCAACATTCTCATAGACGTCATGGAATGAAACATAACCTATTGATTCACGAAATTTTTGCAGTGTTTTAGACGTCAATTATCAGTGACCTGTCGGCAGTTGGAATCCTTTTCACAAAACCAAATTTAATAAAAAAATTGGAGACAACGAAATTATAATTTCAGCCAACCCACTCCCAGACATTCCAGATGTCTCGAATCGGCTTCTTTACATACCCCAGCTAACTGCAGCTGGACTAATACGATACGTTGTCTTTATATGATTGGGAGCTTTTTCCCCGTACGTAAGTGAAAATTTAAAAATATACCTTAATTTTTTTACTTTTTTATTTTTTTGTATACAAACTAAATTTAAAACCACTTTTTTATGCCCCCCACTAAATTTTTTGTAAAAAGCTTTATAATTTGTTATAATAGAGTATTTAAATTTGATTTAAACTCTATGGGGTTAAAAAAAACAATAAAAATTACTACGGTAGTTAAATAATAACAGTATGCATTTTAGCCCCCGAAACTATTTTACATTAACACTAGCTTGTTTCAAAAGATGGTTAATTCAAGTACTGTATACGTTTCATATGTAACAAACCTTAGAATTATTTTTTGAGCCTAATCAAGAACAAATATTTTATTTACAACTTAAATTTCTCTAACATTTATTCCATTGAATCTTTGGTGGTATTCACTACAAATAAAAAAACTAATTTATGAGCAACATATTAAAATTTTAGAAACAATGATAAACGGGTTTTAAACCTATTAATTTAACCGATACTTTTAATAACACACACAAATTTTCAAAAAACATGCATTTGATACCATTTAGTGTGTAACTCATATTCCCAAAATTGGTTAGTAGATATTTAGATCAAGCCCCTTTATTAAGTAAAGTACTCGGGCGCCATATTTGTCCCACTCCGCGAGAGACCCGGCTAATCGAGTTGGTGGCTTCATAGTCAAGTTGTCAGTAATTAATTAAGAAAGTTAGGGGGGAAAACCGTTGCCCTTAGGATGTAGGGGGTCCCAGGCTACCTTCTACTCACGTCAAAAAAATCACCATATTTTTCCCACATCCACTACGACATGCCGGGGAATCGGTTGGTGTTTGATAGTCAAGTTGTCAGTAATTAATTAAGAAAGTTAGGGGAAGACGCGTTGCCGCTTGGGATGTGGGGATCCTGGCTACTCTACTCTACTCACGCCAAAAAACTCACCCAAAATTTTTCCCACTCCAACGACGCCCGGGTTTTAACGAGCTGGTGGGTTTTATGTCAAGTTGTCATAATTATTAAAAAGTTTGGGGAAAACCCCCTTGCCCCTTGAGGATGTAGGGGATCCTAGGCTACTCATCCCCCTCAAAAGCTACCATATTTTTCCCCCATCCACTACGAAGCCCCGGTAATCGAGTTGGTGGTTTGATATCAAGTTGTCAGTAATTAATTAAGAAAGTTGGGGAAGACGCGTTGCCGCTTGAGGATGTTGGGGGGTCCTAGGGTACTCTAATTCTCACTCAAAAGCCACCATATTGTTCCCACATCACTACGATATGCCGGGTAATCGAGTTGGTGGTTTGATAGTCAAGTTTTTCAGTAATTAATTAGAAAGTTAGGGGAAGAATCGTTGCTGTTGGGATGTAGGGGGCTCCTAGGTTTCTCTATCCGCGTCAAATGCTCACCATATTGTTCCCACTCCACTACATATGCCGGGTAATCGAGTTGGTGGTTTGAAGCAAGTTGCGAATTAATTAAGAAAATGGGGAAGACTCGTTCTGCTTGAGGGTGTAGGGGCCCTAGGCTACTCTATCCCCCTCAAATGCCCCACCATATTGTTCCCACATCCAACGACATGCCCCGGCAATCGGCTGGTGGTTTGTAGTCAAGTTGTCTGTAATTAATTAAGAAAGTTAGGGGAAGATCGTTGCTTTTGAGGATGTAGGGGGGTCCTAGGTACTCTTCCCCGTCAAATGCTCACCAATTGGGTTTCCCCCCATCCACTACGACATGCCGGCCCAAACGAGTTGGTGGTTTGAAGTCAAGTTTCAGTAATTAATTAAGAAAGTTGGGGAAGACGCGTTGCCGCTTTAGGATGTAGGGGGGTCCCAGTACTCTACTCTACTACGCCAAACGCTCACCAAATTGTTCCCCCATCCACTAGACATGCCCCGGGAATCGAGTTTGGTGGTTTGATAGTCAAGTTGTCAGTAATTAATTAAGAAAGTTAGGGGGAAGACCCTTGCCGCTTGAGGATTTGGGGGGTCCTAGGCTACTCTATCTGCGCAAATGCTTTACCATATTGTTCCCACATCTACTACGACCAACGAACTATTTTTTTCTGGAACGCGCGCTGTCCATAAGCCCTGTACTATTTTTCCGGGCACACACAGCCGTGTGCTGCGGGAGTATCCATAGACTTTCAGGCGCTCGGAGTGGGCAAAAAACCAACCCACAATGACTACACAGGTAACCCCCCTTTTTCTTCACAAAAATGAACTTTTCATGTCACAACCGAACTCATCATTGGACATCTTTACTTCAGCTGTCTCAACGTCTCTACGAGAAGGTCAATTGTTTTTTTTTACGTTTTAAAGTCAATTATTATTTTAATCGTTTTAATAGGTTTTAAGATTACAAATTTTTTTATATTTGAAATCTTTTTTAAAAAGGAAAAAAATTTGCTGCGTACAACTGTACTTCGAATGGAGTAAAGGGTGCAAAACTTCTTTTCACAAGAAGGGGGCAAAAATTTTTAACCATAGAAACATTTAGCAATTATAAAAATTTTAAAAATGAAGTTGTATTTTAATTTTTTTCATAAATTTTCAAGATTATTGGACCCCAACAAAAAGTTCAAATACGATGTTGATGGGTTTTTAAATAATAATTATTTTAAGTGATTATCCGCAGTCAAAAATTTTTTTTTATATTTTTTTAAAAATAAAATTTTATATTTCTGAAACAATTTAAAAACCCCAATTACTCAAAGGGGTTTTCCAAGTTACCCCATCTATTTTAAAAATAATTTTACCTTTTTTTTCACTATGCACCAAATTCCAATCCATACAAACTAAAACATTTGTTTTATTATTTTGGGGAATTTTTTTATTTTTTTATTTTTTCAGTAAAAATACAGATTTTTATGTTTTAGTTTCCGTTGGTGATGACAAATTTTTAAAAAAAGGATTTTTGCATTGAAAAAAAAAAATTAAACCAACAAAACATCTGTTCTTGGGTAAACTTTCAAAAAGACGATTTTCATTTATTTTACCAAACCCAAA
This sequence comes from Homalodisca vitripennis, assembly GCF_021130785.1. Lineage (NCBI taxonomy): Eukaryota > Metazoa > Arthropoda > Insecta > Hemiptera > Cicadellidae > Homalodisca > Homalodisca vitripennis. The sequence goes on from NW_025787272.1 coordinate 3,495, forward strand.
AAAGAAAAGAAAAAAAATGAAGCAATTTCCCACTTGTTTGATTTTTCCCTCAAAAAAACCAACCACCCCCAAAAAAACAAGGGGGGTTGTCATCAAAAAAAAGTTACCCGTACCTTTTCAGCCACCTAGTGCAGATCTTCGATTTGAAGCCAACACGTCTATGTCATCGGTAAGTTTAACATAATTATTTGTGTGTCAGAATCAAAAAGCAAATGTGTAATATGATAAACATAATTTTTAAAAGAACGTAAAAACTACTTTGCTCCCCTGCACAGTGTTAAAAAACATAAAATCATTATATTAAATTGTTATTATTCTATTAATACTATTGTAAGTATTTTTTATTTGATATAAAACTATAAACAAATTTTAAGCCAGCCTTGTTGCCGCAAACCTCAGTTATAATGTTCTATTGTTTTTTATTGTCTGCAATTTTGCTGCGATAGGGCTATATTCAACGCAGGTTAATCTAAACAGCATTTTTGTTGTATTTTTTGAGGTTCTGCTGCTGCCGTTGGAACACGACCAGTCAGTTTCCACACCAAACGAGCAAAAATCAACAGTTGGCCTACATCAAACACCGGTAAGCTGTAGTATAGTTCGTTGGTAGACATAGACACGGACATCACGTAAAAGGTTTTTTTTAGAGGATGCGGCTAGATAAAAATGTCTCATGAATTGGAGTGGGGTTTCTTATACAAATGTTTTTTTTAATAAGTTTGGGTTAATAATTTTAATAAATTCACGAATGATAATTACGATAATTTTAATTGTTGTAATTAATTCAATGCTAATGATTCTAGGATAAGCGGAAAACTGCATCACCATCCACATCTCTATCTCCCAGAAAAGTGCTATTGCGCCGGAAGGTTAAAGCTCTAAAAGCAAAAATTAAAAAGAAGGGACTGTAAATTAAGGTCAATGAAAAGAATTGATTTCAAATTTGAAAAACAAATTTAAAGCACCAGATTCGTTAATCGAAATTGTAGAAAACAACTTTACAGGGTTGCCTTTCGAGTTATTGTTGAGTAGCCTGAAAAACAAAGGAAAAAGTAAAAACAAACATACTTTCACAGAAGTGTTAAGGAGTTTGCCTTAACACTATATTTTTATTCACCAAAAGCTTATAGATACTTGCGGGCTTCAAATTTAATTTTTACCACATCCTGCCACATTAAGAAAATGGATTTCAAAATTTAATTGTTGTCCAGGGTTTTTGGAGGAGGTATTCATGTATTTAAGACATAATGTTAAGGAACAGGAGCACCTAAGAAATGTAAGTTTGGTATTCGATTCCATGAGCATTAGAAAGCAGATAGTTTATGACGAGCAACTAGGGAAAAATGTAGGATATGTAGATGTTGGAGGATTCAAAATAGACAACAACGAGGTGATTGCTAAGGACGCTTTAGTATTTCAAATATGTTTCTTTGAGAGGCAACTTTGAATGTATTCGTAAGGGTATTTTTATGTAAATAAAACTTCATTCAGAGATTTTCTGTCGCAGCTAATTAAAGTGGCTATAGTTAAACTACGTGAAGTGGGCGTTAATGTACAGAGCGTGAACCTTTGACGGAAACATCACGAATCTTTAGGCACGCAACGATTGAAAACATTTAGGTTGTAATTTCCCTGACAGCGCCATTTTTCAAACTCGATACTATTAATTACGATATTTGTGGCATTTTGGATCCTCCACACATGTTAAAACTAGCAAGATATGCACTAGCGGACATAAAGGTTATAGACTCCGAGTCAGGGACGAATTTGTTTTTTAAGGATATAGAGGATCCTTGTAATATATTTTCAGAAAAAGCTAGGCTCTGAAAAAGTGTAACCCAAATTATCAAGACAAACATGTTTTCTACAAAAATAGGAAAAATGAATGTACAAGGTAGCTGCACAGACTATTAGTTCCAGCGTAGCAGACGCTTTACAATATTTGAACATTAAAGAACCATCCACAGTTCTCAGATTCAGATTGTCTAGCAACTGTAGAATTTTTAAGAATAGGTTGACAATCTTTACGATTTTATGAACAGTCGGGGATCCATTTGGGAAGAGGGCTACAAGGGCCCGATGAAACTAGAAAACAAAGCTATGATGATTTAAATGCTTAAAAAGAGCAGACAACTATTTGTCAAAACTTAAATTTGGAGGACAAATCAATTCTTAAATCATGCAAGGAAAGACGTTCGCTTTAGGTTTTCTAAGTAATATTCAGTGTTTTGTATTTTAAGAGGATGCTTGTTAGTTTTAGAGGGATTTTATTATTACTTGTTGTCATACAAATTTAGTCAAGACCACCTGGAATTATTTTTCTCCTGTATTTGAAGTAGGGTTGGTATTAATGACACATCCTAATACAAAACAGTTTACTTGGGCAGTAAGGCAACTACTGTTCGAACAGGTGTCAGGGCATCTGAAAAATTCCAACTGTCTTGAGTTTGACCCCAACATCACACTTAGGCCTTCTTGAGTTAGGCCCATGGTTTATGTGTTGTAGATGACATAGATGAACGAGAGTGAAATTGAGAGGCGCCCTATTGTGTAATGGGAAAATTACTCGATGACTCAAGTTTTAAGGATGAAATCTTGTATTATATCTGTGGAGTCATTGGTATGCCGAATGGAGAAACAAATCAAATGTAAAGATTTGTTGTTATGTACTCCATGCTAATGTTTCTGATCTTAGGAACATATACACGCCTTACTGATTTTAAATCTAAGGGCAACTTATTCAGATCAAGTGAGGATGTATTAAAGGTTGTTAAATATGCTCTATTTTGCTCAAGCTATCTGATGACTAATTTGACTACTGTTAAATTTAACAATGAGGAGTTTGTAACCTATTTAACAGGTAGTGTATTCAAAGGACATTTAAGTAACGGGATGAATTTACTGGAAGCCATGAATAATTGTTAATAAAATCTGTAAACTCAAAATGTTTTTGAACATAAGGAATTATCTGCATCACATTGCCAAAACAAAAAACCTTGCATGTGACGAAGAAATCTAACTTGGGCATACGACAAAAACTTCATAAAATGATTTTGTTTTCCAACACTTTAGGACTAAGTTTATCATGTTTGTGAATTGTTTGTGACATGAATTGAAATATACCAAAAAGTAATAAGAAAACATGTAGCCTACTATTTTATTAGACTATATCTGGTTTCCTGTTGTGTTAGTTACTGTCGTAGCCTACGGTAATTTGATAACGATTTAAGGTTATTGTTTATAGTAATTTAACATACACCTCATATGCTTAAGAAAAAACGCTGTGTAACAACAGATGTTAGAAAATTATGTTTGTAAAATTTAATCATATTAGAGGGCTTACAGAGCGATTTAAAATGCCCGCGAAAGCAAAACTGACATAGCATGCTTGTACGCGGAGCGTGTTCTTGCCAGCGAACCAATACTACTGGGAAACGCGCGCTGGGGCTAACAGAACCGGGCCGAACATCCGGGGTTGCGTCTGACGTGTGCAGGCGGCTCGGAGTGGGCATAGAACACGCTCCACGCGTACAAGCAGGCTAATAGCAGTTTTGCTTTCGCTCGGGCATCTTAAATCGCCCTGTTGCCTCTAATATGATTAAATTTTTACAAACATAATTTTCTAGAACATATGAGGTTACCACAGCGTTTTTTCTTAAGCATTTGAGGTGTCTGTATGTTATATTACTATAAACAATAACCTGTAATCGTTATCACATTACCGTAGGCTACGACAGTAACTAACACAACAGGAACCAGATATTGTCTAGGTAAAATGAGTTGGCTACATGTTTTTTTATTACTTGTGGTATATTTCAATTCATGTCACAAAACAATTCACAATAACATGATAAACTTAGTCTAAGTGTTGGAGAAAACCAAATCATTTTAGTAAGTTTTTGTCTTATGCCCAAGTTAGATTTCTTCGTCACCATGCTAAGGTTTTTTGATTTCTGCAAAGGTGATGAGTTCATTATTTTCAAAAACAATTGAGTTACAGATTTTTATTAACAATAATTCATGGCATTCCAGTAAATTCATCGTTACTTAAAAGTCCTTTGAAATACACTACCTGTTAAATGGTTACAAACTGCTCATTTGTTAAATTTACAGTAGGCAAATTAGTCTCAGATAGCTTGATCAAATAGGGCATATTTAACAACCTTTAGTACATCCTTCACTTGATCTGATTAATTTGCCCTTAAGATTTAAAATCAGTAAGGCGTGTATAATGTTCTAAAGATCAGACTCATTAGCATGGAGTACATAAACAAACCATCTTTACATTTGATTTGTTTACTCAATTCGTCTAACCAATGAATCCACAGATATAATACAAGATTTCATCCTTAAAAACCTTAGAGTTCTCATTAAATTTTTCAATAACACTTTATGGCGCTCTCAATTTGCACTCTCGTTCATCTATGTCATCTTAAAACATTAAACCATGGGCCTAACTCAAGAAGGCCTTAAGTGTGAGTTGGGTGTCAAACTTTGTCAAATCAAGACCGTTGGTAATTTTCAGCTGCCCTGGACACTGTTCCTAAACATTAGTTGCTCTTACTGCCCAAGTAAACTGTTATTTTGTATTAGGATTGTCATTATTCCCACCCTAACTTCTAATACAGGAGAAAAAAATAATTCCAGGTGGTCGTGATAAAATTTGGTATGACAACAAAGTATTTAAAATCCTCTAAAACTAACAATCTGACTCTTAAGAATACAAAAAAAACTCTTAATATTACTTAGAAAAACCTAAAGGCGAACGTCTCTCCTTGCATGATTTAAAATTGATTGTCCTCCAATTTTATGTTTTGACAAATAGTTGTCTGCTTTTCTTTTTTAAGCATTAAATCATCATTTGCTTTTGTTTTCTAGTTTCATCGGGTCCCTGTAGCCTCTTCCAAATGGATCCCTACTGTTCATAAAATCGAAAAAGATTGTCAACTATTCTTAAAAATTCTACAGTTGCCTCGACAATCTGAATCTGAGAACTGGGGATGTTCTTTAATGTTCAAACTATTGTAAAGCGTCTGCTACGCTGGTACTAATTTGTCTGTGCAGCTACCTTTACATTCATTTTTTCTATTTTTGTAGAAAACATGTTAGTCTGATAATTTGTTACACATTTTCAGGACCTAGCTTGTTCTGTCAATTATTAAGATCCTCTATATACTTAAAACCAATTCTCTCTGGACTCGGAGTCTATAACCCTTTATGTCCGCTAGTGCATTTCTTGCTGAGTTTTAACATGTGTGGTGGATCCAAAATGGCACAAATATCGTTAATTCATAGTATCGAGTTTGAAAAATGGCGCTTCAGGGAACTTACAACCTAAATGTTTCAATGCGCTAAGATTCGTGCTGGTTCGTTCAAAGGTCACGCTCTGGTACATTAACGCCCACTTCACTTAGTTTAACTATAGCCACTTTAATTAGCTGCGACAGAAAAAAACTGATGAAGTTTTATTTACATAAAATATACCCTACGATACATTTAATGTGGCCTCTCAAAGAAACAATTTGAAATTACTAAAGCTTCTGTAGCAAATCTCCTCGTTGTTGTCTATTTTGAATCCTCCAACATTTACATATCCTACATTTTTCCCTAGTTGCTCGTCATAAACCTCTGCTTTCTAATTGCTCATGGAATCGAATACCCAAATTACATTTCTTAGGTGCTCCTGATCCTTAACATTATGTCTTAAATACATGGATACCTCCTCCAAAAACCCTGGACAACTCAATTAAATTTTGAAATCCCATTTTCTTAATGTGGCAGGATGTGGTATAAATTAAATTTGAAGCCACGCATAGTATCTATAAGCTTTTCGGTGAATAAAAATATATAGTGTTAAGGCAAAACTCCTTAACACTTTCTGTGAAAGTATGTTTGTTTTTACTTTTTCCTTTGTTTTTCAGGGCTACTCAACAATAACTCGAAAGGCAACCCTGTAAAGTTGTTTTCTTACAATTTTCGATTTAACGAATCTGGTGCTTTAGAAATTTGTTTTTCCAAATTTTGAAAATCAATGTCCTTTGTCTATTTGACGCTTAATTTACAGTCCCTTCTTTTTAATTTTTGCTTTAGAGCTTTAACCTTCCGGCGCATATAGCACTTTTCTGGGAGATAGAAGAGGTGGATGGTGATGCAGTTTTCCGCTTATTCCTAGAAATCATTTAGCATTGAATTAATTACAACAATTTTAAAAAATTATACCGTAATTATCATTCCGTGAATTTATTTAAAATATTATTAACCCCAAACTTAATTAAAAAAAAACATTTGTATAAGAACCCCACTCCAATTTCATGAGACATTTTTATTCTAGCCGCATCCTCTAAAAAAAACCTTTTACGTGATGGTCCGTGTCTATGTCTAACCAACCGAAACTAATACTACAGCTTAACCGTTGTGTTTGATGTAGGCCAACTGTTGAATTTTTTGCTCGTTTGGTGTGGACAACTGACTGGTCGTGTTCCAACGGCAGCAGCAGAACCTCAAAAAAATACAAACAAAAATGTACTGTATAGATTAACCTGCGTTGAATATAGCCCTATCGCAGCAAAATTGCAGACAATAAAAACAATAGAACATTATAAACTGAGGTTTGCGGCAACAAGGCTGGCTTAAAATTTGTTATATAGTTTTATATCAAATAAAAAATACATACACATAGTATTAATAGAAAAATAACAATATTAATATCAAGATTTTATGTTTTTTCTAACACTGTGCAGGGGAGCAAAGTAGTTTTTACGTTCTTCTTGAAAAATTATGTTTTATCATATTACACATATGCCTATTGATATCTGACAACACAAATAATTATGTTAAACTTACCGATGACATAGACCGTGTTGGCTTCAAATCGAAGATCTGCACTACTCAGGTGGCTGAATAGGTACGGGTAACTTCTTTTTGATGACAACCCTCCTCTGTTTTTTTGGCGGTGGTTGGATATTTGATCGGAAAGTCAAACAATGTCGGAATTGCTTCATTTTTTAGTAGTCTTTTCTTAGTTGTGTTTGGTAAAACTAAATGAAAACTCGTCTTCTTTGAAATGTTTACCACACAGAACAGAAATTTTTGTTGGTTTGAATTTCTTTTCTTTTCCAATGCAATAATCCATATTTTTTAAAAGTTTGTCATCATCCAAACGGAAAAGCTAAAACATAACAAGTCTGTATAATTTACTGAAAAAATCAAAACATAACAATAATTCTGAAAGTAACATAAAACAAATGTTTTAGTATTCTCGTACTGGATTGGAATTTGGTGCTTATTGTAAAAAGGGCTAACAAATCTACTTTAAAGAATAGATAGGCTAACTAGGAACAACTCTCTTGAGTAATTGGATTTTTTAAATTGTTTACAGAAATATCAAATTCTTAGTTTTAAAAATATAAAAATAATAATTTTGACTAGGCGAATAATCAGTCTTACACATAATTATTTATTTATATACCATCAACAGTCGTACTTACTGAACTATTTCAGTTTAGGTCCTAATAATCTTGCAAGTTTATGAAACAAGTATAAAATACAACATATCATGTTACAATTTATAATTGCTAAATGAATTACTATGGTTAAAAATGTTAAGTCCTTACTTGTGAAAAGAAGTGTTGCAGCCTTTACTCCATCTCGAAGTACAGTTGTACGCAGGCACAACTCTTTACCATTGTTAAAAAGCATCTCGAATATAAAAAAAAATTTGTAACTCCTTAAACACCTATTAAAACGATTAAAAAATAATTGACTTTAAAACGATTAAAAATAACAATTGACCTTCTCGTAGCCAGACTTTTGAGACAGACCTGAAGTAAAGTATGTCCAAATGATGAGTTCGTGTTGTGCCATGATAAAGTTCATGTTGTGACAGTGTAACAGCGGGTTACCTGTGTAGTCGATTAGTGCGGTTGAGTTCTTGCCCACCCTCCGAGCGCCTGCAAGTCTATGGATACTCCCCGCAGCACACGGCTGTGTGTGCCAGGAAAACCATAGTAACCTCGGCTTATGGACAGCGCGCGTTCCAGTAGTATAGTTCGTTGGTTCTTGCCCACTCCGAGCGCCTGCAAACGTCAGACGCAACCCCGGATTTCGGCCCGGTTCTGTAGCCCAGCGCGCGTTCCAGTAGTATAGTTCGTTGACTACGACATGCCGGCTAATCGAGTTTGTGGTTTGATAGTCAAGTTGTCAGTAATTAATTAAGACAGTTAGGGGAAGAAGCGTTGCCGCTTGAGGAGGTTGGGGGCTCCTAGGCTACTCTATCTGCGTCAAATGCTCACCATATTGTTCCCACATCCACTACGACATGCCGCCTAATCGAGTTGGTGGTACAGTTATCGATAATTAATTGAACATTTGTATTGATGTGATTGGCTGAGAGTCTGGAAATGTATAATTTCTGTCTGCCCTTCTGTCTGTCTGTCTTCCACACACGATATCTGTTGAACGAACTACCTAGGGATTTGAAATTTTGTATAAAGCTTTATTTCTAATGGACAACATTGAATTCTATGATGAGGACTCCATACAATTTGGCTAAGCACACTATGAACATTTTTCCATTGATCATTTTGATAAACATGATGACAGCGAGGAAACTGAAAAATTGCAGAATGAACATATTTATAAACAACTGAGAACAATCTTATGACAGTTTACTGTTAAGTGTTAAAGGGGCTTCTTAAACTAAACTTCGCTGGTAACATAAGACATTCGTTACTTTTGTATTTTAAAATGTGTCATAGTAACACATATAGTTATTAACATGATTTTTTCATAACTCAGCGAAGCCTGTTACGTGATATGATCTCATTAAGCCCAAGACTTATTATCTTGATTAAATTGAATCAACATTTGGAGAGTAATTGCCAACTAACTTATTTTGAAGGAATTTTGAGAGAAATGCGATAAGTTGATCATCTTATTATACACTATACTGCCAAGTATGTAGGTATCACTTCGTAGAAACTTAGACCAGAACTGTGTAGTATGGTCCTACCTTGACTTGCCACCTTTATTAAAAATGTTCTCTTTACTTCTCTATTTATTTTAATTAAATTAAATTCAACTTCCATTTTAACCTTTTTGCCAGCTGTTCCCACACATTAATACCCAAACAACTTCACAGTAACAGGTCTTGCCCTTATGACGAGTTCTACGGACTGGGAAGAAACCGATTTTGGAAAACTGGGAGTAAATAATCAAAATAATATCGTGGTACAGCTCTTTGCTTGATTACAATATATCCTGATGTTAACAAAACATCACTCGAAAAAGAGTAAAAATAAACTCGTTATCCAAAACTGTACACTAAATAAAAAGTAATATAAATTACAGTTATACTATTATTGCTAATGAATACTATGGATACAGGTTACTACTAAGAGGTGGTAGCCGCACGAGACACAGCTACGAGTTTTGGGTCTCAGAGATAGATAATCTTACTGGTCATTGGCCGCTGAGAACAGTAATAAACTGTTTAAAAAACTAAAATGTACAAGATTAAATTATAAACAAATATTATGTACCTCTATTTCCCAAATGCCAGTTGTGCGGTATTTTATACGCAATTTTAATCTTCAACATTTTTTATTCTTTATTCATAGTTTACATCTCTTTACAATGTCTAAATAGCTATACATTTCGTCTTT
>NW_025787273.1:0-13606 GCF_021130785.1 Homalodisca vitripennis
TTTTTGAATGGAGACTACTAGAAGATATGCACATTTCATAGAAGACAACACAATTTTTATGTTGTAAATATTTATTGTTTTTAATTCAATTTTGACGCAAATTCTGTTCTTAATGTTCATGAATAAAGCACACTTGACTATTGACTACATCCTATACTTCCTGCTCACCGCACTACTCTGTATGAAACACATAGGCTGCAAACTGTAAAACCTACTGCCACAGGGCCTAAGAAGACTCGCAGGAAAGGACCTTAACGAAGTCTCAAGAATTGTTTGATTGATTAAAAGTTACACACAACAATGAACTGAAACTATACATTAAAAACTTCCAACATTTCACTGATGTATCTACAGGATGCACGAACCCTCAGTCTCTAATCCTGGACATGCCACTGCCGCATCTCAATATATAGACTAGAATATTTAAATTACTCAATAACTTGAATTTGTATAGTTCCCATGTGGTTTAATTCATCTAACCAAATACCAGTTAGTTAATATACTATATATCATTGTATATCACAATTATATCATACCTGTGATTCCAAGTATTTTATGCAGAGATTGAGCAGCAACGACTTTCCACCTCTTGTTTTGCCAACAATAGAGAAGACAAGGATTTGTAGATCTTTAAAGCTATTGCTACAAAGTAAATCTGCTAGTGTAGGGCCTCTTCCCTTTCGTTCAACTGTCTTTATCACTCTCTTGACTTCTCCTGAGACCGACTCATCCTGGCTTGTTATCACTTGGATGGCTCCTGTAAAACAACACAGTAACATTGTTGCACAGAAAGTAGTGCTAACCTTAAAGAGAATTTTACTCATTTATACTACTACTACTCATATGGAACACAAAAGAATAAAAAATGAATTATAATTAATTGTAGTTAGCCTAGGACTGATTATAATGACTAATATAAAATAGGTTTTATATCCTACATTGTGCTCACCCCCATGCCCACCCCCGTACCCAAAGCCAAAATTTTGAAATGGCAACTAATACCTTGTGACACCTCAATTTGAAGCTCATAAAAAATGCTGTATTTGATAAATAGAAAAATTGAAGTTGACCAAGCCGTTTGGTATCAGCAGCCAATAATGTAATTCCTTACATTAATTTCTAACCTTTTATAGGATGCTTCCTATATTATTGAATTATTTATAGGAATATTTTTATTTTTAATTAAGAGAATTGTAAACTTATATAATAGTTGAATTGTAAGATTGTGATCCTTCCAGCAGTGCTGAACTTCTTGTCAATTCGGGTTCAAGGAATGCTACAAGCTTCCTTTTGTATGTAGGTATTGAGCACAGGTTACAGGTCTGGGTTGGATAGGTATCATTCAACTCAGACATTGTGTTGCTCAATTTTGATTGGCCAATGTTAGCTTGATTAGATGGTGGGAGGGACTTCTAGATCCTTCCGGTGGCTTCAACCACGTTTTTTCGGGGATTCTTTGCTGTGTGCTCAGAGTGAGAAGACGTATTAAGTGTTAGCCTACTCTTGCCGTATTGATTTTTCGGGAAGAAGGTTCAGTTTGTTGAGTTGTAAGATTAAAATTTCTTTTCAAAATTTAAAGTCTCAAGTTTAAATTAATTAATCTATAATAGTCATTTTGGTTACTTGGTGAAGTCTTCAGCAGATGTGTGAGGTACTGTGAAAGTTAGAATTTAATATTGAAATAGAAAATTACTTGATGATATTTTCCTGTTCAATTTGGTTTAATCAGGAATAACCGACTAAAAAAGAAAATTTATTTAATATTCTGAGATTCTATATATATTTTAACAAGTTACTAAATTTAACATTCAAAGCTAAGTGGATAATTCTAGATAATTCAATAATTTGCAAATTGGAAATTTACAGAAAATAAGTAGTTTGAAATTGATACAATTTTGAGTTTAACTGGTTGGACATTGTCTTTGTTCATAAATTAAATATTAATATTAGCTTAATTTGTTTGATTTTTATTTTGAGAAGAAGTATTATTTTATTATTTATTTCGTTTTATTTTTGAAGAAGATTATTTTATTTTGAAGTTTAATGAAGATTTTTATTTTGAGTTTCTGTGGAAAACATTAGCACTGAGAACTAGAAGGATACAATTATTGAATGATTGATTGATTGTTAGTTTTAAGACTGGACTTGTGAACTTTTGATGGGTTAAAAAACATGAAATAATTGAGAATAAATTCTAAGTAAAAAAAAAATGATAGCTTGGCGTTGCTGTATTATTGATTTTAAATTTTATTAAAATTACTATTATTTTACACTGAGTTTAATTATTGAATTCCATACGAACTTGTGTATTCTTAAAATAAAGGGTTATTAGTTCAGAACACAATTAATCGCTCTTATACTAAAACAAAAATAGTTGTGATTTGTTTATAGAAGTTAACCTTACTATAGACACGTTACATAATTGCGCCACTCTGCTAGGTATAATTGAGCGGTTGATGTGAAGCAGTTTAGAACAGTGATTGGTGTTTGTGTGAACTTTTAAGGAAGATTAAATTAATTGATAAATTATTTTTAATAAAAAATAATTCTGTTAGGAATAAACTGTAAATAAAGTGACTTTTGTGAACGGTACTGAACTTTAATTAGTGAACGATGTCGCTGAAAGTGGACCTACTTAGAAAAGAAGAACTGTTGTTTGAATTTAAATTTAGGGGTATTTGTACTAAACCTGACTGTGGCAGTACAGTTAAGAAAAAGATTATGACAGCTTACCAAATAAGAGGTAGTAGTCAATGTGGAACATCTTAGAGGGATATCAATATATAATGATGATTGTAGAAGATATGAATAAATTAACTTGGTGCCTTTCACGGCGGGAAATAACATCAGGTAATGTGATAAGAGCCTTAGAAAATAGTATTACTTAATAATTACTCTTTACCTGAATATATAGTGGATGACAACGCAACTTGTTTAACTACTGAAGAATACAAATATTTTTTTTATTAACAGGGGAGTGTCTACCTACGAAGTTTAAATCAAGTTTTAATTGTTTATTATTCTGAAAATAAAAGAGGATGGGCTAAAGATTTGGGAAAAAATTCAATTATCAGTAAATACTAAATTTAATGAAAGTGTAAAATCAACCCCGTTTGAACTGTTGTTTAATTATAAACCAAATAATAGTTTAAGTTTGAGGTGGAATCTGAAGGACATAATAGATAATGAATTAAGGGAAAGAATAAAAATAAATTAATCAATGCAGTCAGAAATTTGAAGCAAAAATGTTTGAAAAATGTGAAATTAAGGAAATATGGTAACAATGTTAGATTTAAGAAGGGTGATATTGTGTATTGTAAAGTTAATTTTCAGAGAAAGAAGTTGGATGCCATTTACGAAGGACCCTACAAAATTATTGCAGTAATTTCAGATGTCAGTTTTGTGGTGCAAGATCTGAAAGATGCAAATATATATAAGCGAGTTCACAGCATAAACATGAAGCTGGTATAACAATGATGGTAAAATGAATATAGGTGTAGAAAGTGTATGGTGTAAATTTCAGGGTAGGACATGGACTGTGAGTCTTTGATACATGAAACTTGTACTATTAATGAATATGTGATAATGTGAGATTTGATAAACAAACCAATTAGTTATAGATATTACTAATGTTTTATTAGATCTACATACATGTTACCATATGAGTGAAAGTACAATGAGACATGTGTGCGGTTGGGTTGGACATGGACTGTGAGTGTTTAATACATGAAACTTGTACGATTAATGAGTATGTAATAATGTGAGATTTGATAAACAAACCAATTAGTTATAGATATTACTAATGTTTTATGAAATCTATATACATGTTACCATATGAGTGAAAGTACAATGAGACATGTATTTACTTCACGCATACAGCCACACTCTATATATTTGGTGAATGTGAATCCTACCCTTCCTATTGTACTCGTAATAACAAATTTGGATGGAGAAATAATCTGTATTTGTTGTGAAAACCCCAGGTTGTGGTCTATAACATGAAATGTTCCAACAACCCTGAGTAAATGTTTACACAGTGAAAGTGAGAAAGAACAACATGATATCAGAATCAGAAATCAGAATCAGAATCAGAATCAGAATCAGAATCTCTTTATTCACATTATCATTAAGACATGTAATGGCGTCCAATAAAATTTTACAAAGAAATATATCTTCATGTCTCTTGCTTTACAAAGTAGGTTTTATAGTTCATAATATTCTTTCACGGTGTACAAAGGTCGTTCCATCAACCAGTTCTGGAGACTTCTCTTGATATTTTTCCCACTGAGCCTTTTCAAATGCTGCGGCAATGCATTGTACATCTTGCATCCTGTGTATGATGGCTTCTTGCTGTACTTGGTAGTGCGGTGTGGAGGGAGAATGAAGTCTGTGGCCCTCCTGGTGTTATGTGAGTGTAAGTTCTCACCTCTTTGATTTGCCATACAGTCTGCATCTGTTATCACTGAGAGGACATATATACCTACAATGGTCAGTATTTTTAGAGACTTAAAAGCTCCTCTGCAGCTGTCTTGTGGATTTAGATCTGCTAGAATTCTGATGGCCTTTTTTGTTGGATGAGAATTTTGTTCAGATTATTTACAGATGTTCCTCCCCACACCGCAACTCCATACCGCAAATGAGACTCAACAAGTGCAAAATAGGCTGTCCTTGCTGCCTCAGGCCCTGCAATCCACTTCATCCTTCTGATCACAAAGATTCCTGTGCTGAGCTTTTTACACAGATTATTTATGTGTGCTGTCCAAGTGAGTCCACAGTCGATAGTTAGACCAAGTAGCTTTGCTTGTTTCTCTTGGAGAGTATCTGTGCTTTCTAACACTGAATCATGCTTCCTACTAAAATTTATGTGCATTGTTTTTGAAGGGTTTATAGCCAAGTTGTTCTGAAGGCAGTACTGAATTGTTTTGTTTGTTGAGCATGATATCTGTGAGTACATTTCTTGTGCATTATCATTTGCCAGAACCAATGTCGTGTCATCAGCATACATAATAGTTTTTATGTTATTGTTGCCAAGGTATATAGGGAGGTCATTTGTAAACAGTACAAAGAGGAAGGGACCCAGAACTGAGCCCTGAGGCACCCCTCTGTTCATCAAATATGGCTTAGATCTGAAAGTTAATTTCTTGCCTTTCTCTGACGTTTGAACCTCGACAATTTGACTGCGCCCTTGGAGATAACTTGCTATCCACTTTTTTGATGTGTCTTGAAAGCCTAGTGTTGACAATTTGTTTAGTATCAGGTCATGCCCCAGACAGTCAAAGGCTTTACTGTAGTCTAGTGACACAGCCGAGACATGCTTTTGTTCCTCTAGCCGATCTGTTATGTACTCTACTAGACTTGTAATGGCAGTGACAGACCTTCCCTTTAGAAAACCATGTTGGCTGTCTGTGATCAAGTTTTGACTTTCCAGATGTAATAACATTCTCTTTAGTGCAATTTTCTCAATTATTTTTGAGAAAGTGGATACAAGCGATATTGGTCGATAGTTTTCTGCCCTTGTTGCTGGGCCCTTTTTGTGCTTGGGATATACCTTGGCCACCTTTAACAGTGAGGGAAATTGTCCACTGCTAAATGATTTATTTATTATGCTAACCATAGGTGGGGCTAACTGATTTGCACAGTGCTTTACCATCTTTGATGGAACTTCATCAATGCCACAAGAGAGCTTTGGCTTCAGTGATCCAATAGTTTCTAACACCTCGTTCTCCTCAGTTAGTGTCAGACTTAGTGTGTGGTTGCATTGTGAATGTATAATGCCTTCTAAGGTTGTTTCCACATTGTGAAACTGATTCTTGCTTTCCTCCAAAGTTAAATCTGCCACTGTCGAAAAGTAGTTGTTAAGATGCTCAGCGATCAGCATCGGGTTTTCTTCTGTTTTCCCATCTATTTCCAAGTGAAGTGGAGGAGTGGCTTCTCTACATTTATGATGCTCCACAGTGCTTTAGGTTTGTTATTTGATTTGATTAGGTGTTCATAGGCTGCATCACGTCTCAGATCTCGAAGTTTGAGGTCATAGGTTTTCTTTTTTTCAGCCATTATTTCTTTATCTCTTGTGGTTCCTGTGAGTTCATACATGTGCAATGATTTAAGAAAATCTTCTCTTAACTTATTCACCTCATCATCATACCGGGTTTTCTGCTTCCCCTTTGGTTTTGTCCTAGCTATTTTGTTTGGGCAGGCCAGGTTTAGGGCATTGATCACAATCTTGTGAAAAGCATTATATGCCAGCTCAACATCATGAGCATTATACACTTCATCCCAGGTTTCTTTTGCAAGTTCATTTTTTATGTAGTCAAGGTTTTGTTTGTTAAAACTTCTTTTATATGAGCTGCCTTGTTTATTGTAATTTGTTGTTGTAGTTAGGATTCTGCACAGCTGCCCAGTATGATCCGACATTCCACCCTGAATAATGTCAAAGCACAATTTGTCCTCCGGTAGATTTGTACAAATGCAATCAATTGATGTTTTGGTTAAGCTTGTTATTCTGGTGGCTGGTAGTGGTAGTCTTCTAATTCCAAAGGTTGACAGTTCCTCTTCAAGTAGGCTGTTTCCAGGATTTGTAGAGTCTAATCTATCTATGTTGATGTCACCCATTAAGATTAGTGGTTTTACATCACTTCTTACAAGGTTAAGTATGTTTGATATGGCCTCTATTGCTTCCTTAGTTTTACTCGATGGTGGACGGTAAAATGCCAAGAATGTGGAATGATTGCTTTTTTGAACTTACTTTAGCCAGTGCGGCTTCAAATACAAGTTCTTGACAGTAGTCCTTTACGTCAATTTGTTCCACTTCAAAGTCTTGCGTATCCTCAACATAAATGGCAACTCCTCCCAGCTTATGGACATGTCTACTAAACTCAGTTATTAGACTATAGCCCTTTAGGTTTATAAGTTTCAGTTTGTCTGGATCAAGGCCATGTTCAGTTACAATCAGTATTGATGGATTTGCAGACTCGATGAAGTGGTTTAGTCTTTCTACTTTTCTTGATAGGCCTCTCACATTTTGGTGTAGAATGCTAAATTGCTGATTTACTGTGTTTGATATTTCATTCTTGAGTTTAGGAATACTCTGGGTTTGTACGCTTTCTTGTATCTGGTCTTTTTTTGGCCTTATATTCCTAAAAAATAAGCATCCTGGCCGTAGTCAGGGTTGGACGAACTGTAATTTGTTTTGTTTTTGTTTATGTTTTGCTCAAAAAAGTGTTCATATGTTTCTCCTGGATGCTAGAAGCTTTAGCTGTTGAGGGTGCGATTTGTGATCAGTTTCTGAGTGTGCACTGTCGCTGTTTTGTCAGTTCCAGGAGGTTTTTGTCTGCTAAGAGCTTAAAATATAGCAGTTTTCCCATTGCATGTTAGAGGGACAGAGATGATCGACAATTTACATCTTTGTATTTGATTGTTTCCTGAGAAACAGTATCAGGAGTTTTATTTTTTCATTTATACCATTCCAGGGGACTTGCTCTTGGGCCATTTGAATGGGTGACACGCTAACAAATGAGTTTTTTTTTTTGGATTTTTTTTTATTATTCCTCACTTTTTCTTAAAAGCCCCCAAAAAAAGATGTTTAATTCCTGCTTGTGTTGTGCAAGGAGAGACAGGATGGCTTCATTCTGGTGGTGATTTTTTAATTGGCTTTGTGGATGAGGTATAGGTTGTGTACTGAGGACCTGGGCTTTGAAATTGAATCTGCAATGCTTGCATAGACCGTTCAATTTGGTCTTGACGAATTTTTAGCTCAGCCAAACCTACCAGATGAGATGGAAGGAAGGTCTTTGGGTTGTTTTTCCTGAGTCGCATGTTCGGGTTGTGTTGTTGACTCTGTATATGCCTTGGAGTCGGCGGTTGGCAACTCAGACTTTTGGTCCAGTTTTAATTTTGTTTACTATGTCCTTGTAGGTGCTTAATTTCTTTTTTCAATAGTTTGAAATTATTGTTTCTTCTTTCTCGATCATGTTCCTCAAAAACATTTGGAATAAATTTGTCTTTCTGCAGCCTTTCGTTAGCCAGTTGCTGCTCAATTCTCATTGAGATTATTCAATTAGAGTGGAGTTTCTTTGAATTAGAGCCTTTCTTGTCTACATTCCAATTCCTCTATTTTTGCTTCTTAATGCATTTTCTTTATTGTTTTCATGTTCAAAATTCTGCTGAGTCAGTTCGAGAATTTAAACAGGTCTCATTATTTTGCCAGCTATTTTTTTAATTGGTTGTTTTCAGCCCAATAGGGCATTTCCTACCTCTGCTTGCGTAAACGAGAGATGACTCCAAAATCAAGTACTCGTCTTGAAAATTTTTTTACTTTTGTGTGGACAATCCTCTATTTTTGGTGTTACGTTTAAACTAGATCTGTCATAATTATGGTTGTGTTCTAGTTTAAGTGTGGGGTCTTCTTCTTCAGAATTATTCTGCTTAGTATCTGGGAGCAGACAAAGCACTTTTGGCATTTCCTGGTGGTATTAGCCAACTTTACAGCGCTTTTTTAGGTCACCACCTGTGATATTCCAGCTACATTTAGCGAGAATCCAATATTTACAAGGCTCTGTGCAAGCTATTGTGTGAGTGATTAGCCCCTATACCACATGTGCCACAAGGATATTTTGGCATTTTGTGTTAGGGTTGAATGTTAAAATTTTTGGTCCTAAAGAATGATTTAAAATGGTTTGGGAAGAAAGTTTTCCTGCCATCATATACTTATCTATTGTAATGTGCCAAAGCAGCTACAGTTTATAAATTAATATTTAGCAATCTTGGTGCTTCAATATTTTATTTGGCGTATAGCAACTTGTAGATCAACAACTGCCCCTTCTTCAAAAATAAAATAAATATTTACTCTGTGGAAATAATTATTTCATTACATACATTGTTTTCATTAAGAGGAATATATGAGTTGATACAAAAAGACAGCTGTTTTTTAATAGTACTTGACAGTAACAGCATGTAATAATGCAGAACAACAACAACAAGCTGATAACAAGCAGGTTGGTTGAGTTTGAAAAGCGGTTATGAGTGGTGGGGGTCAGCAGTTCTCAACAGGAAACTGCTCCAGTTCAATAAGTGATCAGTGCTACAAGAAATATCAGCTTGTTAATGTTGGCTATGTTTGTATATTAAATAGTGAAAACTGTTCAAATATGTACAAATAAATGGTTTTTCAACAAATAGAATATTGTTGCAGTGCCTCATATAATAGGGATCTGGTCTTCAAGGTTGTACTACAAACCATGTGGTTTTCAGAAAGCAGGCAAGATAATGTAGTATTTAGCAAAATTTAAATTATTAATTTATCTGCAGCAAATAGAGTAGTACCTATTTTATTCAATGTATTCTAAGTATACTTCTCTGATTAGTTAACATTAGAGTTTCAACACCAAATCAAACCTTTTGAACTGCTCTTTTTAAACTGTAAATTGTTGTACTTGAAAATGTAGCACTATCACTCACTTTTGCACTTTTGACATATGGTATTATTTGACATATTACCTCATTATAAGCACTAAACTAAGTTTAAAATAATTAGTGAAAAAGGGATACAGCTTAGTATAGAATTGTTTACCTGGATTGGTTATCCATAATAACTTAACAAAGTAACTAGCACTGAGTAAAATTAAAATAAAAAGGAATTTAACTTGAAATTAATTTGCACCACAATGATTACCAAAATTTTTAAAGAAAGAACATTATTTTAACAGCACTGCACTGCACAGTTAAAGATGAGAAGAGATGGTCTTGTATAAAGCTCCTTATGGTAAAAATTTGTGCTGTGGATTGATGAAGTTGTTCACTGATGAAATTAATTTTGCTTTGAAATAAGTTAAACGTTTTGGGGGTATACAAAGAATTCTACTGAGTGAATAAAAAGGGACATTTGATGATTTAACCTTTACAGATATACTTTTAAAGGGTTCTAAATAAATGTTTCATATGGAACCATTGCTGAGAACGAGACAAATTCAATACCAGGGAACGAAGTTGTTGAGTGTGGACCAGGTGAAGGAGATGTCCGAGCTGGCCGAGGGACCGCAGTACTACTTCGGGAGCGACTGTCGATTATCAGTGGGGCCTCACAAACAAAGGACAGAGATAAGATTGTTAACTGCTCTCGATCAATAACCAGGACCGTTATCTACAGACTTTCCATTTCTAAATTCATCGAAATAGTTAGTTTTAGAATACTTACTTTACATTTGAATTAATGAATTATGTAAAAATATGAATCTTTGTATTTGCTTAAAATTATTTCAAAATTAATCAATTGTTTATGTACTGACTAATATTTTATTGATTGTTAAACTAAAGTTGTAATAATTAAATAATTACTTTCAAAGATCTTTTAAAATTTTGATTTAATGATAATAAATATAAAACATCATTGTATTTGCATCATTTGTATATTGGATCATTGTATTTGCTTAAATTCATTTCAAAATTAATCAATTGTTTATGTACTGAGTAATGTTTATTGATTGTTAAAGTAAACTTGTTATAATTAAATAATTAGTTTTAAGGATCTTTTAAAACTTTTGACTTAATGATAATAAATTCAAAATAGGTTATTATACTTTATGTGCTTTTAAGGTACAAAACAAACTTGGAGAATTAAGGTTTTAAAATTCAAAGATTTGTAACAATAAATAATATTTTAGTAGTCTAATTGATGTTAAGAAACATAGTATAGATATTTAACATTCATTAATAATTCTTGTTTGTTTACATTTTAAACTTTGTTTGTAAACATATGTTCATCAGTTTTGGACTTAACCAAACATTTAAATGTAAATATTTGATTTATATATAGCTGAATCTGTTAGGTATCAAGATTATAGTGATTCTAAAATATTCATTGTTTTGATGTAGTGTAATTAAATTAACAGAATAAATTATGGTTTTCAATTGAAGAATGGGTACTTTGGGATTATACCGACCACACCCAGACATGAATCGTTATTTCACATTTCGTTTCTACTGATTACTAGATTAGCGTAGAACAATATTTCGTCAATATAAAACAGGAATTGTCTTATCGCAAACCCCTCCCCATCCTCAGACAGAGGTCAAAGTCGAGCGTCTAGTAGATAACGTGATTGCAGAGTCTCGCCGCCCGTTCAGCTGGTGCATCGCTTTGTTGTACTTCCGTGTTTTACCTCTACATTTCTCCAAACACAAAAATTCAACAAAAACAAACATTTACCAAACTAAACTCTTTATTAAAAAAACACTAAAAACTTGTTTTTATTCTTGATCACATTCCGCCACCCAAAATGCGAGTGCCTCCGGCCATCAGCGCGGGCTTTGGCAGCACCTTCGGTGCTGCCCCGCGCTGATGTCGACGAAAGAAAAACATCCCTCGAGATAGTACCTATCAGTAAAATATCAAATTCTAGAGGGGCTAATCAGAAATATAAATTGAATTGTAATGGAAAGGCAATTATGTACCGTGCAAATCACGTGATGCCGCGCGGTCTGCCGTAATCAGGATTCTCGAGAAAGATAAGATAACAGCGACAACAATAACGATCACAATACCTGGAAATGCTTGTAAGTTTGTAATTTTGTAATTGAAGAGTTGTTTTTTCGTTCTATCATGTTTGTTTCTATAAATTTCTATTTTTGTGTTCTTCATACTAGTGTGGTCGGTATAATCCCAAAGTACCGAAGAATGTTTAGAGAAGTAACTTAATGTTTTAAAATGTAACCTTAATTGATGATGTACTAATTTAAATATTCTGAGCTTAAAGTGAATTTAACTTGATTTTATTGTAGGTAAATAGGTAAACATATTGTAGCTAATTATAGGTAAACATATTGTAGGGAGTAATTAGTTTTTAATCTGCATTGTTTAAGGGATATTTAAGGTTCAACTTTGTAAGGTGAATATTGTATAAAATTGTTTTTTCATTTCTGGTACAAAGTAGGTGAGGTCTAAAGCCCCTTGCTAATTGATGTTAGTAGTTTGCCCTCATTATTACTAGAAGCCCCTTGCTAATTGATGTTAGTAGTTTCTCTTCATTATTACTAGAAGCCCTGCTAATTGCTAATTGATGTTAGTAGTTTGTCCTCATTATTACTAAAGCCCCTTGCTAATTGATGTTAGTAGTTTGTCCTCATTATTACTAGAAGCCTTGCTTCTAGCATTGAAGGTAGGGAGGATATAGGATGCTTCCTATATTATTGAATTATTTATAGGAATATTTTTATTTTTAATTAAGAGAATTGTAAACTTATATAATAGTTGAATTGTAAGATTGTGATCCTTCCAGCAGTGCTGAACTTCTTGTCAATTCGGGTTCAAGGAATGCTAGAAGCTTCCTTTTATATGTAGGTATTGAGCACAGGTTACAGGTCTGGGTTGGATAGGTATCATTCAACTCAGACATTGTGTTGCTCAATTTTGATTGGCCAATGTTAGCTTGATTAGATGGTGGGAGGGACTTCTAGATCCTTCCGGTGGCTTCAACCACGTTTTTCGGGGATTCTTTGCTGTGTGCTCAGAGTGAGAAGACGTATTAAGTGTTAGCCTACTCTTGCCGTATTGATTTTTCGGGAAGAAGGTTCAGTTTGTTGAGTTGTAAGATTAAAATTTCTTTTCAAAATTTAAAGTCTCAAGTTTAAATTAATTAATCTATAATAGTCATTTTGGTTACTTGGTGAAGTCTTCAGCAGATGTGTGAGGTACTGTGAAAGTTAGAATTTAATATTGAAATAGAAAATTACTTGATGATGTTTTCCTGTTCAATTTGGTTTAATCAGGAATAGCCTACAAAAAAAAGAAAATTTATTTAATGTTCTGAGATTCTATATACATTTTAACAAGTTGCTAAATTTAACATTCAAAGCCAAGCGAACAATTCTGGATAATTCAATGATTTGTAAATTGGAAATTTACAGAAAATAAGTAGTTTGAAATTGATAAAATTTTGACTTTAACTGGTTGGACATTGTCTTGGTTCATATATTAAATTTTAATATTACCTTAATTTGTTTAATTTTTATTTTGAGAAGAAGTATTGTTTTATTATTTATATCATTTTATATTTGAAGAAGATTATTTTATTTTGAAGTTTAATCAAGATTTTTATTTTGAGTTTCTGTTGAAAACATTAGCACTGAGAACTTGAAGGACACAATTATGGAATGATTGATTGATTGTTAATTTTAAGACTGGACTTGTGAACTTTTGATGGGTTAAAAATATGAAATAACTGAGAATAAATTCAAAGTAAAAAAAAAGCTTGGCGCTGCTGTATTATTGATTTCAAATTTTTATTAAAATTACTGTTATTTTATACTGAGTTTAATTATTGAATTCCATTGGAACTTGTGCATTCTTAAAATAAATGGTTATTAGTTCAGAACAAAATTGATCGCTCTTATACTAAAACAAAAATAGTTGTAATTGGTTTATAGAAGATAACCCTACTATAAACACGTTACAATATTGCAATTAGTTTAGAATCAAATATATATTACTTACTTCTATTCTGTTGATTTTCCATCTTGTAACCTGAAAAATATAACACTTGTTACTTATATATATATATATATATATATATATATTTATATATATATATATATTCTGGCAACAAATATCAAA
>NW_025787274.1:0-14185 GCF_021130785.1 Homalodisca vitripennis
TGATTTTACAATAAATAGACATTTTACATACATTGATTAAAAATCATTAACAATTATTAATGATTTCTATTAACAAATTAAATTCAGTTGTATATTATAAATGATTTTTCCACAGACATAAAAACCATTAAAAGAATAAAAAATGATACGAAGCACGACAACTTAACCTTATAAAATATTTTAATTGTATTTGTACTAATAATGGTGAGAACTTGATGGTTAACATTTAAGACCTTTCAAACCAGTGACAATACCATGACTTTATATCATGGTTCTGCTCAATCTACAATACTCATTGTTAACTGCCTTTTTATCCATCGAAGCATTGTGATCAGTGAATTTCAACCGTCATTATAGATCCCCAAATTGGTAACCAAGAAATAATTTTTCAGAATGAAAGCGGTGTAGTAGAGAATTTATAGCAGATGACGCGTGGTGACCCCCGTATCGATGATGCGCCGTACAGGCGAAAGACGGGAAACGTACAAAGATGGTGGGGGATGGAGCGGTGCCTCTGGCACGGCCTCAGATCTGTGTGGCCCCAAGCCTGCACCAGCGAGGGGGGGGTAGTTTTAGGCCTTGTTGGAACTTTCGGTTTCTGGGGTATCGGGGTGCCCATCTTTTTGTCTTCTGTACGTGTGCTGTACGTGGGGCGGGCGGGGGGTGCGCCCAAAACGATCTCACATCTCGCTTGTGCCAATAGGGCTCATCTCGAGTTGTTAATACAATTTGGTTTGAATTAATCGGAGAAGTTGTGCTCATTACGTTTTAAGTAAGAGTTTGGTAGATGGATCTATTATATGTAAAAAGGTGATAAAATTGGAGGTAGAAAGGTTATCACACGGCCAAGCAAGAGAAGTGCTTTCCCAGCATTTTTATGGAAACGGGAAGCAGAAACCAACACACTTATACATTTGAAGAAAGTTCAACAGCGTTGTCGTAGAGGCAACTGGAATTTTTCAAAGTACGCTGAGGAACGAATTTTGAAAGAGGAAAAAAAATAAGTCCAATTGGCAATTCTTTTTAGTACGCCCAACAAAGTAAGAAAAACGCAAACATACTAAAAGGTAATCTGGACAATTTTGATTTGGGTGTAGTTCGAAGAACAATAAATAATTTTTCATTGACAACTGGGTTTTATTTATGTTAACTATTGCGTGGTGGATCGTTGGCCGTTATTGTATATTTTAAGTATACAGCAGATTAAATTAACTTGATACAAGTTGGTGGATAAAACTTGATTTTTTTTCTTATTCTACCTGTGTAATATTGACAAATTAAGTTTTAACTCCATTTTTATATTAATTTTTTTTAAATGTTAGCAGCTAGGCTATGTATCAGTTTGAAAATTTTTTGTAGTGTAATAAAAAATTGTATCTACTTATCGGTAAAGTATACCTGAATGCTTACAACGGTTTAGTATATGATAAATTGAATTTTTAATGGCTAACAAAGCATAACAATTAGCAATTTCCTGAACTGTTGTCGTTGTTTGGAGTTGTCAAGAAATAAATATAAATTCCTAACCCTTTCCGCAAATTATATGAGAACCCTTTCTTACCACCAGGATCTCTATCTGCTCCTACTGAGCTCGAACCTTTCGATTAAGAAGGTGAGCCTATGAACTCAATTTTCGGCGAGAACATTAAGTCATGTGTTTAAGATCACGTACATCCCGGCTCCTCAATATTTCCAAGATTTTCCTGTGATTGAATTCCCCCAGTCATAAAAGTCCGGTCGCCGTAACTTCAAAAGAGTCCTAGAAAATGTTCAAATATTCTCAAGGTCTCCTATACTAAAATTGCTCATCATAAAAGACCACCGTGGTAGAGAACATAAGGGTCTAGAAATGTTGGCAAACACCTTACAATATTCGGGTCACGCCAGCCACTATGAGGCCGGGAGCCGAAAACTCTGCAGAAGTGGTTATGTAAGCACCCGTATGCACTGCCCCCTACATTTATGATTGTGCCTCCCCACGCGCTCAACTCCTCCACTCCGTCACTGCGCATCCCACCGGGTTCATTGCTGATATACTTCCCTAGAGTAATCAAATCAACTACATATACAATGGGTTTTCACAAAAGGTGTGTCAAGGCATTAAAAAAAAGGCTGGAAATTTAGTCCCTTGTTGTGAGCGTGTTCTAGACTTGTTTTGTCTGAACTGTAACACATGACCGTATGAAGGGATGAAATTTGGAGTATAAACTCACATCTATTACCTCTATAATCACTACTGAAGAATGGTAAACATCGAATCCACTGGAAGTGTTGGTTTCTGTCTGTCAAAAAGTGACCTATTGGTGTACTCTGGTCTTTATGGTAACAATGTGTGAAGAAATGAGAAAAACACAGAATTACAACAAATAAGTAAACAAAGAATCCTATGAAGATTAATACGAAACAAGCAGGGGTCTAGAGAGACGGGCTGACCTGTAGTTCGGGTCAATCCCAAGAAATTGAACTGGGGAAAAGTACCACCTCTCCATGGGCGGCACCGCAAGGTTGTCGCTCAAAGACCGAAGGGGGATTTTTCCGAAATCCAACCATCTATACCAATGGTTGGGCTCGGATAAACGCTATTTCAGCGTCCTGCTTGAGGTGGCCCTAGCTGTCAACAAAACCCCCTCAGGATCCTAGGGTAGTGTCTCGAAGTGTGCACTCTGCGCGGATGGACGGGCCCTCGGCGCCGCGCAGTAGTGGTGCCAGTCCGGGTCCGCCTGGAATCGCACCACACACCAAAAACTTGTTTTTGATACTGAGGGCACCCCAATACCCACGGGTGTGAAGCGACCCGTGCCTAAGGGATGCATGGCGCAGGGGTTGTGCGTCGTATTACGGAGGCCCTTGGGGGTTGGGCGGCCCCCCCCAAGGCGTAAAATAGCCTTACCTGGGTCATTGGCGGGTGCCTCTGTGCCTGTGGTGGAACCGTTTTAATTATTCCTGCGGTATTCGTGGGACCTTTTATGGAGTCTTTTAAATAAAAACAAAAAAAACACCAACTGATTTTAGATCTGGAAGAACTGCAAACGTGGCAGTTGCAATCCGGCACCCAGGCCTTGGATGTAATCTGCCTGTTCTTGCTAGCGCTACCCTACCATCGACGATGATGTAGTACTCGATGATGCTAGCGGAAGGGTTGTAGTCCATGGACACAGACACTGGAAGCATGAGTGTTAATGGACTACAACCTTAAGCTCCCCTTTAAACTGCGCAAGCGTTTTGGGCATGGAGCAGGAAAAAGGTCCGACGGCACCTGCATCTTCCGGACAGTCAATGGAGGAGGCAAACGGGCAAGATTGTCGGCCAACGAAAAGAAAAAAGTTGAGGAAACAGAGGGTAGGCCAGCACCGGAGGCAAATCTGCAGGTGCGGTCTCCTACTCCTATTGGGAAGAGAGGGCGCTCGGGGCGGTTCTTTCGGCCGGAAAAAACCCCTGGCCGAAGAGGCCGCCCGATCGCACCTCCTGGGCAAGTAGCGCAAAGCGAACAAAGTACCAATCCCTCAACGGAGGAGGGGTTTAAGGAGAAACATTCAGGGAGGTTCTGGACGGGACATAAGCTAGTCTTGGTCCCTGCGAAGTTTTCCTGAGAGGCGCCTCTCAGAGTGAGGAGGGCCTATGGAAACTTCGGAGGCGCATTCTCGACGAGGTAACTCTCAGCAGAAGGGTGTGTTGTCTGCAGTTCAAAAATGTGTTTCCCGGAAAGGGGGGCTCTAGTCCATGCGCTCTGTGGCAGTGACGAGACCAGGGACTGGCTGCGGGGTCGGCTCCCGGGGCTGGGGGATCACGGTGGGCCCTGGGGGAATAGGGGTGATCTGTGGGGACTACAAAGACCTCATACAGATCTTACCAAGGTCTTCCTAAGGGTTGATGGTCCCAATGGCCGAGTAAGGACTCTGCGACCAATTCTCCAAAGCCATTGACAAACAGAATGCTGGGATCTCTCTGTGTCGTGACTGGAGGTTTGTTGGAGATGTCCACACGGGAGATTCCAGAACTCTCGGTAATTTTAATGGATGAGCAGTCTTCAAAACCACCCTCTTAAGGGGAGGGGCTGGAGGGTGTTCATTGGTGTTGGAGCAGGTCCCAGCTGAGGGCCGCGGTGGTGGGGCGGTTGATCATGGGGATCAATGGTTTCTTCAGATCAACCTGCAGCACAATAATGGCTGAGCCTTATCCGGGCTGTATTCCTGCAGACGCTTCCTGTCTGGAAATAGATTTCCACGTGGCTCTGATACAGGAACCTAAGTGGATCAGCAAGGGAAAAAATATCAGTGCTTTCAATGACAGGGGTGAAAATAGTTTAGTGGCCCAGGTTAAAAAATGCCAGGACATGTATTGTGTGTAAGCAACAAGGTGGACTACATTCCTGTTCTTGGAATTTTGTTGCAGGGATCCTCCGCCACAGTCAGGCTTGATGGTGGCTGGCACTGGGAACGAGCCGCTGCCATAGTTGCAGTCATCATATCTAACCGTATGATGATGCTGGAGTCCCACCACGCCCTCCAGGGAACATGGCTGCCTTGGTGGACACATGGTTGGGAGGAGTGGAGCGGAACTGGTTGGTGGGATGCCGAACGCCAACTCGCACAACGAGGCGTGGGGCAGCACCCAACCACCAATAACAGAGGTAAGTATGACTTCTAGAATACATAAGTGTCCCGTAGTCTAATGATTGCAAATGTTGGAAATGGTGCCCCACGTTTCCGCACCGAGGAAAAGAAGGGAGGTGCTAGAAATTGTGAGCCATGAAGTGTCGAGGGTATTGCTGGTCGGATACATGGCTGGCATGTGTCTCGTACGAGCCTTCCCTCTCTGATCATGCTCCACATCTGTTTTAAGATCGGTGAACAGATTTGCTGGAAAAAGGTTTCAGTATAGGAAATCCGAGGAACGACAAACTGGTATGCATACAAGGAAAAAACACTCAGGGCACGGCTGGATTCTGATTCCACTAATGGGAAACGGATTCACAGCGCGGCTCAGCTTGACGAAATCTGCTGACGGTCTAAACTTTCTTCAGCGATTGTCGGGGCTCCTTCGATCTCTTCAGCTGGCCCGATTATTAATCAAAAATCAGATCAAAAGTAGCCTTGTGGAGGCTCTGAACTGGCCTCTTTGAGGAAGTGAGGGTCAGGGCTCTATTTCAGGAGAGCCACAAACTTGGGGGGCACTTGGGACACCTACCATGAGGCTCTTGCATTGGTACAAACCGCAAGGTTCGTACGGCTAAGAGTGTGTAGCCTGGAAGAAGCTCTGCACGCGATATTGACACGTGTGCAGGGTCAGCTGCAAAGTGCTTGCAAAAGAGCTGTTTGGCCAAAAAGAATCCCAATCTCGGCACGCTTGGTAGTCTCAATGGACGATCAAGGTGTCTACAATACTGAGCCGTGAAGGAGTTTCTAAAAGTTATTGATGAGGAAACACACACTTCCCGGACTTGTATTGTTTTATGAGGGTTGAAACAACCACCCGAAAGTGAGGGGAAGAACATGCGGGTCGCACCACCCACCTCGCATTGTGGAGTCTGGTCGCACCGTATTGTTTACCTTCAGCAGGAGTTGAGTTGGGCATATTAACTCATTCAGTCACCTCAATAAGGCTCCTGGGGGCGACGGGTGTGAGAACCTGGTTTGCTTGCCAGCGGGGACTGGATCTATTCTCTCTTCCAACAGCTGTGCAGACTGTTTTCAGAGCCTCCGTGGCTCTCGGGTACATCCCACTACTACCCTGGGAGAGTGTCTAGAGTGGTGTTTATACCGAAGCAGAGGTGGATTGGGAGGACGGGCAATGGATTCGGCCGAAGAAGAGTCTTTCCAGGCCGATATGCCTGTCCTCCTGTCCTTCTCAAAACCATGGAGAAGATGGTTGCCAGGTTTTGTAATGGGAGGGAGCTCTTCTGGAGCGAACCTTTGCATCCTAACCAGCATGCCTACACTCCAGGAAAATCTTGCGACCTCGGCCCTGAGCATCAAGTGGGTAGTGCCAGGATTGGGGAAGACGCTAGCGGAAAAAGAAGGTAGCTATAGGAGTCCCTTCTTTAGACATTGAAGGTGCCTTTGATAATACAGCCACTCAGAGCGATTATCAATGCTGTCTCGGACGTGGCGTTTGATGGTCAGGTGTGTGACTGGATAGGGCCTTGCTCACGGACAGGGTTGTTTTGTTTCAACCCTCATGGGGAAGCAAAGTGTTGAGTGCGAAGGCTACGAGGGGCTGTCCGCAGGGCGGCGTCCTCGTCCCCTCCTTCTGTGGAACCTGGTTGTTGGAACGACCTTGTCAGAAATTCTTTGAATAGGCAGCGGCGTCTTTGCACAAGGGTACGCAGATGAATATTGTGATTCTTGTGAGTGGCAAGTTCAACACATACAATCAACGGAACTGACCAATTCTGGCCTGCTCTGAATCGATGGTTGAGGAAACTGGTGTGATAAAGGTGTTGCCTCACCGTGTCAACCCCACCAAGGTCTGCCGTGGTTGCCTATACCCAGGAGGCGACAGATGGAGGGCATTGGTCCCTTTCTATTTAAAAAAGAGGTAGGCTCCAACCCTTGAGCTGAAGCCCTGAAGGTCAAGGTACCTGGGCGTGATCCTAGATAGGGTTCTAAACTGTGGGACCTCGATCTAGAAAGGAGTCATTGCCAGGGGTAAGTGGTCCTCTAAACGCAAATGCAGACGTGTGATAGGTGGGCCCATTGGGACTGAAGCCGAGGCTCTTTGTTACTGGACGATCTATGTTTCCGTTTGTTCAGACCTGCACTAAATGTACGGAGCTGTCGTATTTTGGGGCCAAAAACGGAGACCAACGACTGTGGTAGCCACGTCTGCAGGTAATCCAAAGGGATGGCCAGCCTTGCTTATCACAGGGGCCTTTCCCCTAGTGCGCCAGGCGGCGGCTCTGGACTGTTTGTCCTTAATCTTCGCCTCCCCTGGACATTGTCATTCGAGCTATGGCCCAGGAAGAGTGCCTACCTGTCTTCAGCAGACGGGATTTCTGGTCGGGCTGCAGAAGGTGGGCACTGCAGAATTGTTCACTCTGAATACAGGTAGGATGTCCCTTGCACATATGATCTCTGATCAGATGCCACAGAAAGTTTTTCCCTTTGGACAAACACCTTTTAGAGATATATTTTGCCCTCAAGGATGCTTTGGTCAGAGGGAAAGCAACCTCATTCCACCAGCGTTTGAGCTCCGAAAGGTGGTAACACAGAACCGGCTCTAAAACAAAAAGCGGCAACGGGCGCTGGAATTCTGGGAGGTGAGACCCATGTAGGGGAGCTGGTGGTTCCTATGGGTTCCTAAGTATCCGACAGTCTTTCAAGCGGAGGTCGCAGTCCATATATGGAATGATGCTCGTGAGAATCCTTCGTCTGCTGATATAGGGGCAAGACTAATTAACATTTCACAGAACAGTCCAGGCAGCACTAGAAAGGCTGGCCAAAAAATCCAAACTGCGATTTGGGATTGCTATCAGACCGTTTCCTCCCTTGCCAGAATCAACAATGTAACCGTCTGTTGGGTTCCTGGTCATGAGGGGATTCTTGGGAAACGAAAAGAGCTGAATTGCCGCCCTGGCCAACCAGGGCTCAGCAACAATTATGACGGGCCCTCAACCATTCTGCGGTGTTTCCAGGGTGTGAATCCTCTAGGGTTGTCCTCGAAAATAGGATTCGCGCGGAGCAATGGAGAGAAGGTGGAGGATAGTCATCCGGGTATTGAGAGTGAGTAGAATGGTATTACAGTCCACCTTCCCCCAAGGTGGCCTCGGACCATCTCTCATTAAACAGATCAGTGTCTTCTAAGGTCATTGGTCTCATTACTGGGCAATTGACACCTGAAGAAGGCACCTACACCAGAGTTGGCATCCTTCAGGAGGATCCGCTCTGTGGAAGGTGTAATTAGGCAGGAGGAGACTGCTGAGCACCTGCTCATTGATTGCCCAAGCAATAGCAAGAGAGCGGTAGTGCCATCTTTGGTAGTTTTTTGGAACAGGGGTGGCGAGTTATTCCCCAGGAGGACTTTGATTAGGTTGTTTATCGGCGGTTAGTTGAACTGCTGAAGTTTTTGTAGACTGGTAGACCTCATGGTGTTTTCCGGGGTGCGCAAAAGGCCCTTGGGATGCTTAAGTGCATGGCAGTAGGCCTCCCCAGGGAAAAAAACAAAAAAAAACAATCAAGACACACATTTTTCAGTAACTATATTAACACGTGTGATGAAGTTACTTAGGTTAGAATTAGTTTATAGTAATCACAGATTTGAGCATTTTTACCTTTAAATTTTTCAATATTATTTTTTCATAACAAACTATCATTTTAAACAGTTTTTCTACTTTGTAATGTTGACAGACAATTATCTGATGAAAAACTTTGTGGAACTCATGTTTCAACACAGTTTCTAACTTTCTTACCTATCTATGACGCACAAACTATATTTTATTGATTTCAAATAACTGCAAAAGCCTAGAGTAGTACACTTTTTTGAACTTAGCTCAGAACTGGATAACAGTGGGGTACATATGCAATTTACTGTTTGTATTTAATATACATAAAATACATTGTAAACACTGTATGTCTTTAATAAGAGTAGAACAGGTGTTAAGGAATACCTTCTGTCACCATGGACGATCAAGTTCAGGTTGTTTAATTATTTTATTCTTATGGTTTTGGCGGATGCAAGTAACCGCAATTTGTGTCTGCTTTTGTATATAAGATGTAGAAGGAAGGAATACAACAATAAATTTATTGATTGTAAAATGTAGGATATTGTCCTTAATAAATGTATTCAAAAATGTTATAATTACCCACCAAGAGGTTTTAATTTGACTGAGCAAATAGGGCTGTCCTCTCTAGATAGTATCACCAGTTAGTTAATGATGAAAACAGATTCCTGTCTTTGTGTCTATCCTATCTCTATAAACTATCTTTTTCAAATGAGTTAAACTTAAAGGTTTAAATTTTATTTTCCAACTTCATCACTACTACCTCCATATCAAAATTGAAAATGGTTAGCAACAATCCATTGTGGAGAGTCAGGACCAGAATGTTATCCACTATGGGGTGAAAACACAGCCCCTCAACACTGACCCGAAAGTCTGGCGTGTGTGTTTAATCTGGTATTTTCTTGATAAGGAAAACTGATTGGCAACAGACATCTTAGACCAGAGTAAATTACAAGCCAAAAGTATAAAAACCATTTTAAAACCAAAGAAGGCTTCTTGGACCTGTGTGTACAAAATTCAGCTTATAAGGATTTGAAAATACATTAAGACTGGAAAAGTATACAATGTCCCAGAAGTAAGACTTATTAGATGAAAGTAGGTTTCTGTAACCTAAATATATATATATATATATATATTTAGAAAGTAATATATATAATACTTTTCCTTGAACATGACAACAAGGTAAAATCAACTATGGCACCGGTGGAAATACCTTAACACCATATGTAGACTTACAAGGGCTAGAGGAAGGCTTTTCAGACCTATAAAGTGGTACAATTTCTTAGTTTGGGAGGAACAGGCAAAGCATAATTATGGATCAGAAATATAATTCATTCAAACCAAAAGTGCTATAACATAAAATCTTAAATAGGAACCAGTCGCACATTTTGCTCAACCTCTGAAGATCTTAACAACGAATTCCTCAAATAATATATTCCTATTACTCCCTTCAAAAATGAACATAGAGACTTTTGTTAAAACTGATATATAGTTTCATGTTAATTAATATTTTAGTGTATCAAAGTTAAAATAAACATGGTCTTAAAAATAAAATGCTTAGATATTTTATAAATTTATTATTTGATGGTACCCCTACTGGTGTGGCTGATTGATCAACTTTTTTTTCTTGAACAGAAATTCCATCTAAAGGGATTCCACAAAAGCCAACATTAAATGCTTAAATACAATAAAAAGTTGCTCTTGACCTTCGAGACTACCTTTGTACAGTTTTCTATAATAAAATGTAGATAGCTGAGATTTATATAATATTGTAATGAATAATCAATTTTAAAGTATTATACTGTACAAGTCACAGCCAAATAATTGATTATCAGACTTAAATCAACAACTATGGGAGGAAGGGTTGATTCAAAAGCCAGTATTGAGTTAACAAGATACATGAAGACAGCATAGCTCATTAATGGCCTATAATTGCAGCGAATTAAAACCTTTTTATATTTTTAATAGTTTTCATATATACTTGCTGATAACTAAAACAAATAACTATAGTGGTCCGTGGCCATAAATGAGTGTCATTAAATAATAAAAGATATAAATGAGGTCACCCAAAAAAACTTTATTATCTTACAAAACAGGAAACTTCCCTTACTTTTTTTCAAACATAATCTCCACCAACACAAATCGCACCAGTCTACTAGCTTCTTGATTTATAGGCAGCAAAGAACTTTGTCTTTGTGGTTGAGATAAATTTCCCCACAAATTTTTTGAGGACATCCTTGTAAATCCTGGAACTATTCTTCCCAAGTAATGCCTTCTTCAGTGAACCAAACCAATGGAAATTCACATTGTGTTACATTAGGGCTGTAAAGCGGGATTAATTAGTAGGTCCCAGTCCATTTTTTCGAGTGATTTACAATTTATGTTGAGTAGTGTGGTGTTAACATGTATTGTCAAGCTGGAAAACCATAACCCTCTCCTCTGAGGTTCACCGGTGGTTTCCTCTCTTATAGCCAGAGCGTTCATCTTCTTCAAAAGTATATTTGAGTAATATGGTACTATTTATTCTAAACAGTTCAAATGCCATCACAAAAACCATACCCATGATCATCTCAAAACGAAAGCAACATGTCTTTTCCCTCCCTTCTCACGCTTGCGTTTTGAATGTTTTTATCTTGATAGGTGAGAGCTGTGTGTTTCCAACTCCATGTTTTTCCTTTTAAATTCTGGCTCATAACTGTAAAAACCCACATTTCATCAAAAGTTAAAAAATTTAGTTGGAGAAATGTGCTTCACCATACAAGTACAACAGCAGAATGGTTATAGCCATATATACTAATGATGCTGATTTTTTTCTGTCTCTTCATGGTCTGACTTTCATCAGGCAGCTTAAACTCCCCTTCATCAGATGTTTCCAAAGAGAGGGTAAAGTTCTATTAGCATACCAAATACTAGTTGTAATATCCTTCTTAATTTAGTCTAGGAGCCCAGGCCCATCCTTTAGCATACAGGGAGATAAAGATTTTTTTATTTGCCTGAACGTCTTTCTCTGTGCCTCGGATCTGGACCCCTCTTTTTCCCACAGTGTAATTTACTAGACTTTTTCTTTCAGTAGGAGAAGTCTACTGTTCCAAAGCCCCCCGCTCTTGTCCTACCGAAAAGACTTCCAAAGCATTTATCTTGGCCAGCATCAGCAGTTTTTATTCCCAGGAATGCCATTTATAACATGGCTCCCAGGCAAGAAGGAATTTTTTTATTTTCGTTTCCGTCATTTCTTTTAGAGTCATTCCCCTGCACTCCCATACTAAAGTTTTAAGGTGTCAAATGTGCGGTGAATGAGTGTTGAATCAATAAGAGCTCTCCCTTCCATGTGGATATTAAGGGGTCATTCTTGTTCCCGCTATGAGTTTAATCCCAACTTGCTGTGCTCCACTCCTTGTTTCTTCAGCTTTTTGGAAAATACACTGACTTGAAAGCCTGGAGCAGCCATACATAAGTGTTTAATTAAACAGTGGTTTAAGCTTGATTGATCCAGAGATGAAGCCGTAATCAAAATCTCCAAAATTATTTTGGGGATTGGGTGTTTTTATATAAATAGCTTATCAAAAAAATTTTAAAAGAATTTTTAAGAATGGCAATAAGGATGATTTTAATTTGATGTTACAATAAAATAATGGCTAAGTATTGTATTTTCCAATAGGAATTGGGTACTATTTTTAAATGAAAAAAAGTAAATAATAATCAGTTTACTAATACTCACTTTTAATTTGATCATTATTCATAACTTGAAGTAAGTTACACAAATGTTAAAGATATTTTAATATACAGTCCTATTTAAGCAGCGTCAAAACCCCTAGTAAATACTCTAAATTTGATACCCAACACCGGTTGAAGACACTTCCCAAAGTATTAAATAGTTTTTAATTATTCCATCAAGATTAAACAGTCAGATTAACGAATAGAGTCCACAGAGTTTAGACTTCTTGGTGATTGGATTCAAGCAGCAAAATTCATCTAACACGTTCACGGTTAATAGAAAGATGTTAGTCTTCCTACTTCTAGTGCACTATGAGTTCTATATATCTTATGGGATTACACAATAAAGCAGGTTTGCATTAGATTATCAGAATATTTTTACTAGTAGTATCAAGTTTAAAGTTAACCTATCTCAGCGCTCACATGATCTGAGTTTCATTTGGGTATTATAGGGGGGATGTTCTTTTTTTTCACCAGAAGTGTGGATAGTGCCAAACCACCAGGGCCCGCACTAATGTGTTATTTGTAATCACATTGGATTGCACATATTGGGAAAGTACCAATTGGAAATGCCCCTGGCCATCAGGTGGGCTTAGGTGATGCATTCCTGCACTTGTAGTGAAAGAAGAAAAACATCCCTCAATATAGTACCTCAAATCACATGAGTGTTTGTAATGTTTAACTTTTTCTATTTATAACACTACATATGTATTAACCTATTTATATCACGTTATAACAATAGTATTTTATACAGAGTGGCCGATTATAATTACCAAAATACTGATCTCGCTGTTAAAGAGAATTTCTAAGCATCCTGTAAGTCATTAAAGACAAACAGAATCCCACACCTGACTATAATAATGCCCATTTTATACATTCCAGTCAGAATTAGGATATAATGTGATTATACAAAATCTATAAATCTCTCAACCCACTGAAATAAAGTCAACAAATTAAAAATAACCAATAAAATAGTGATTAAAACAACTTTTATCTTTTTAAGATATTAAATTGAAGTTAACCTATGCATAAACAGGAAAAAAAAAGTATTATTAAAAAGCTAAATCTATTTTTTCAATTAACATTATTATTGGCTGATCGTTTTCAAAGCCAATTACTCGAGGAGCTGGAAAAATTCATTTAATTTCTGTCTGTCCGCAGAATATCTCAAGAATAAAATTTTTATAGACTTGAAATTTTAATTGCAACCTTAAAAAAACCCTGTTGACTCGGTGGTGTGACGTTCTCATCTACATTGATCATAAGTTTATTAAAAAATTCAATAGCATTCAAAGTATTTTTTATCTCAATTAACTTTTTGTTAAAGTTAACTTCTACTGAATAGACCAACTGAATGGTAACTAATGATAACCAGGAGAAATTATTTAGCCAATTGAAAACATAGATTCAAGATTTAATAAATAAAAATAAAACAACCCCCTTGATAAATTATTATATATTAAATATTTTTGTTTAAGCTTTTTGTTTTTTTTCAAAAAAAAAACTATTATCAGAACTACAATCAAAAAATAAAATATAATTTTATCAAAATAAAAGCAAATATATATAGTTGTTTTGTTTTTTGATTAATAAATATGTTTTTATTAAAAGACTCTGATTGTAAGTAACAATTGGATTTTTGATAGGTGAATTAATATAATATACTTGCTGGATATACCATAATTTTTATTGTCTTTACTCTAAAGTACAATCTAATTAGTTATTTCAAGTCCACAATCATCCCCTGAAAGTCCATAATTTGCAGATCTCTGTCACAGTAATCATCCAGAGGCTCCAGGACTCAGATTCACTGTTCACCAGAAGAACTATTACACAAACAGGGCCTTCCACTATTTTACCCCCTCATCTACAGAAGGTCTGCCACTCAGGGCTTCTGGTAATAAATAGGTTCACCAATCAAGACCCATTCCCCAAGAGTCCACATGACCCCATTAGGACCACAAAATTTGCACAACTGCTGAATTCAAATACCCCCTAACACGTTTTAAAAAATTTTATTTTAATGGATGATGGCAAGCCAAATCACTTATAAAACTAGTAATTGTTCGCCCTTATCAAAACAATACCTATCTGAATAGGGTAGTATTTTTTGTTAGATCTGTTTATAAACTAGCAGTTCTAATAAGTAGCTTTCACAACATTAATTGGGTCAACTTTAAATTTTCAATGCTTGTAATGACTCAACATTGGGGTAAACATTTTTAACTTGCCAAAAAAAAGAGTTATGATTAA
>NW_025787275.1:0-11902 GCF_021130785.1 Homalodisca vitripennis
AGAATCAAAAAAAGTACTTGCTCACCACTTGCCGGGTTTTTCTACCCAAAAAAACCCAGACCCTTACTTTTTACATTCAATTATTTAGTATTTGGGCCTTTTTCTTTCACACCACACCAACACACACACACCCACCAAACACACACACCAAAACCCAACACACCACACACACACACACACCCACACCACAACACACACACACACACACAATATATAATTTTTTTTTTTATTTTTATTGTTACAAAATGTAAATAATACAGGTGTCAATTAATCTGAAACCTCTTTTTTAATTTTTAAACAAATAGAAAGAAATCCCAAAGTTCACACGTCTTACTGGTGATAGAACGCACATATCTGCCCAATTACTGACCAATAATCCCTTTGGGGACGGCCACAAGGGATCAACAAAATTCTTAAATAGCACCAAGGTCAAGTTTGGTATCAAATTAAAGGCATACACGCATCCACAGAAACTTGCCACTTCCAACCCCACTTTCCTTTCCCCAAAACAGTTTTGTGTTTTTTGGAAAATAATTATTGTTCCTGGCTCGATTACACATTGTCGATATGGGGGTGGGGGAGGGTTTTTAAACACTTACTTGATCACTACTTAAAAATTGTGTTTACTTTAATACTTAATAATTTTTTTGTTCAATTGTTTTAAAATTCAAATACTATAACTACTAATGAATCCACCTTTTTAATCCGTTTGCGCTTGTACCTGCTAATAAGACCTAAATTGGAAGTGGAAAGTTTCTGTGGTGAGTTGTTGACCTTTTAAATTTTTTTAAAACCCCCAAAACTTGACCTATCTGCTATTTTAAAATTTTGCTGAACCTTGGGGACCGCCCCCAAAGGTTATCCGGTCGTAATTTGGGCAGATTTGCGTTCATCCCAGTAAAGCACGTGTAAATTTTGGGTATTCTTTCTTTTATGTTTCAAAAATTAAAAAAGATGTTCCAGACTTAATTGAAAACCCTGTATATTATTTACATATAAAGTACTTGCCCCCGGTCTCTCATTGCCGGGAATTAGCACATCACCCGGCAAGTGGAGGACCCGGGGTTCGGGCCCCGGCGGGCAATACTTTTGTGATTCAATGTTTTTTGAAATTAAATTATTATATAATATATTATATAATATTTTGTAAAATTTTTAGCCTACTCAATCAACAAACACATTTCAACGTCAATCTCGTATATATAGAAAAATCATAT
Source organism: Homalodisca vitripennis (assembly GCF_021130785.1). Lineage (NCBI taxonomy): Eukaryota > Metazoa > Arthropoda > Insecta > Hemiptera > Cicadellidae > Homalodisca > Homalodisca vitripennis. Next base: position 1,218 of record NW_025787275.1, read on the forward strand.
TCTTTTTTTTGTTCTCTAAATTTATACCCATTCCGAATTAAAAATGGTCCATGGAAAGCCATGAGGATTTAAAATTTTTAAATTTACAAAATAATTCCCCTGTGTTCAATGAAACAAATACTTAGAAAACAAAAGTGAAACAAAACCTGTTTTGTTTCTAAGCTTCTTAAACCCATCATATTTCAAAAATAATTCGTGAAATTTGAACCACCTCAAAAACCCCAACAGTAAAACTACATGAAACCCCAAAATAATGAGCATTATTTCAGTCAACCCAAACTTAGATAAAGGGGGCTTGCTTCTTACTTCCATCAAAACCCCTCACTGTAGGGATGTTCGGATGTCCCTTACGTTTAGGTTTGCACAACACTAAAGAACTTAACTACTCAACAAATCATCTTCCGCAGTAACAACCCTGCCCTTTACGTTCACATTTAAATTTTTAGTAATTCAGCATTTATGATTAAAAGTATAAAAACCTGAATATAACTTAAGGTTTCCTGTTTTGGGGGGGGGACAAAAAATTTTTCGCTGACCCATGCAGGTTCCACAACGAAAAACCAAAAACAAATAGCCCCCCATGGGAGTGGATTTAATCTGTGAATTTTTAACATTTAAAATTATGGTAATTAATATTTTTAGATAATTAAAAAATTATGAATCGTACAACAAATAAATACAATTTTTTTAACGATTCAATTTTTTTTACTTATTGATTAAAAATAACTTATTATGGTTTAGCTAGATTAATTTAGGTGATGTAAAAATCTATGCCTACCTAATCCTGATTTTGTTTTAAAACAAACGAACATTAAACATCCTTTTTAAAAAAGGGAAAAGGTTTCCAATTTTCCTTTTCCCAGGGGACAAGGGTTTTTACCAACTACCCAGAGTGGGAAAACATACTGGATGATCTGCCTGACCCGGGACCATATACGGATCCTTAAAACAAAATGAAAATTTTTATCATTTGATACGTAGCCAATCACAAATTTATTTACAAAATATTGAGGGGAAAATCATATAAAAAATTTTTAAAATTTTTAATTATTGATGTAAAAGTATAGTAATAAAATTATGTATTTTCTCAAAATAGTCTCTGGATATAGGAAAAATCTTAATTTCTTATCACAAAACCGATAAAAACGTGATGGAATTGTCTGTATGCCTAACTGGACCTTCCTTTATTATAACACATGTACATCTAAACGTACCCTCAGTAGGAAATTTAATGAAAGTAACCCAATTTGGGCCTCTTTCTCGAGGGACACACTTCCCCAAAGACAACTGGAAAGGGGGTCGGAAAATGAACAAAATAATAGGGGATGACCCCCACCACCACCGCTTCTTGTCCTGCATTTTGGGGTTTTACTTCCGCCCCAAAAAATCCGGGCCCATATGTGCTCCATAGGGGGGTTTCCCTTCCGTACGAAATTCAACACTAAAAAGAATAAAACCTATGTAAAATTAAAAACCACGTTTTATCATTATTAATAAAAAGCTAACTACAAAAGACTTTCTAACCCATCAAACCATTTAACCATTAAAAACGAATGCAATTAAAATTAAAGTGTTGTGAGTTGAAAAAAAAGCAACTTTAAAATTTAATAATGTTGGGCCCACAATAAAATGGCATGTAAAAAGAATTGATTTTTCAAAGTGTATTTCCTAAATTTTCCCCTAGAAATGATTCGTTAATTTTTTTACTACAATTTTTTAAAATGAAATTTCCGTTTATATTCAAGTTTTTTTCCATCCAATAATAATATTTTTTTCCATTTTAAAACCCTAATTATTGTTAATAAAATAAACCATAACAAAAACAGACTTTATGTACTTAATTTTTAAAAAGGTGTATATTAATAAAATGATCATTTCATTTACAATAAAAAATTAATTAGAAAATAAAATTTTTATGGCCTTACAACCTCCCTTAAAATTTAACATTACCCATCAAACTCCTTTTGTGATAAATTCTGAAAACAAGAAAAAATTTATTTTTTTTTTAAATAAAAAAAATTTTAGGGAATTTGAAGGGATTTTTTTTAAACAATTTTTTTAACTCCTGCGGGGTTTTTATCCCTTTTTTAAATGGTTTCCCTTGATTACATCCTTCCGACGCGCTTTGTTTAGTAATGAAAAGTTTTAAAAAAAGGAAAATTTCCCCCCAAAAAATTTACCAAAAATATCAGCGATGATAAAACAACGGGAAACCCCACAAAAAAACGGAAAAAACATAAAAAAAAAAATATAATAAAAAAAACAATAAACATCAACACAAAAAGTCCCCCCCGCCGAGAGCAAACCCATCCCCCACCGGGGGGGGAAAAACACCAACTTCCCAGACGCTCATTTTTCCCGATTAAATTTTAAAAGGTTTTTTTCCGACCCTGCACAGGAAAATTCACATGTTAAATTTCCCCCAAACCCAAACCACAAAATAAAAAATAGGAAAAAACAAAAAAAAAAGATACCACTTAGACAAAACAGACCGCACTCATTGTATTCAACGACTTAAAAAGTAACCCCCCAAAAGGGCAATAAAGACACTTTGAACGAAACACTCCCATTGAAAAATAAAAACCCAAAAAAAGATATGAAAGTAAAAAAAAAAAAAAACAAGTTCTTCCCCAGGCGAACCCCCTTGCCAACAGGCACCGGCCCTTGGGGGCCCCCAAACGTACAAAGTATGATCCACAACCAACACTTTTCCCCCAATTGGGTTTTCACACAACACCACCAAAATTCAAGCAACAAACAATTTTTAAAAAAAAACCTTATATTTTAAAAAAGGGGATTTCAATTTCAAAAAATAAAATAAAGAAAGGGACTTAACGTACCCCATGTGGAAAAAAAAAAAAAAAAGACCAATCCCCCCCCAAAACGCCTTTTTTTAATGGAAACCCGCCAAGACACAAATACTAATTTTAAAATTCCCCAAAAACGGCCCCCACCTTCACTTGGCTTTTTTTCCCAAGATCCTCCCCCCCCCATTTTTGCCCAACATTGTATTGGGACACTAAAAGGGGAATACCTGTATACAAATTTTAAAAAACTTTAACTGTTTTTACATAGGAAAGTTGTTTTAATCTTAAATCTTACCTTCAGTTTGGTCACCCAAATAATCTTACACTGATTCCAAGCAGTTTGACAACCTACAATAGATTCTAGATTCCCAAACAATTATAACATAGACAATATTTTATTTTTTAACAGATTTTTTTACTTTCCCTAATTTAAATTTTACAGTCCCCAAGCATAAAAAAAAATTTTTTCCCAATAGATTTTAATTAATTGCAACATTTTTGACAACTTTTTTAAAAAATTTTTAATTTCCTCCAATTTATTTCACAACCTTGTAATATTTTATTCTTTTATTTGAACAGATTTAACAATAACCAAAAAATTGTACTTTGGGTTTTTCCCCACAGAATTATCCACTTGCTACAATTTGACTTTGAACAAACAGATTTTTCGTTTAAATTTTTATATTTCCAAAAAATTTTAACGATAAATTTTTTACTTACAAAAACTGCTTAAAAAATACAGCTAAGTATTTGTTTACATCTGTATATTTAGTATTTAAAGGGATTTTATATTGATTTTCTTTCCCTAAAAGTGACTAGGAGCCGCGTATGCATATTTGCTCATCTAAAAGAGATTATAGAACAAATTTGTTTATTAATAATTAATTTTAAAAGTATTTTAAAGAACAAAATTTTTTAAACCCAGACTAAAAAGGGGAATATATATTAAACTATGTTTACTTATTTTAAAAGCTAAGAAGAAATAACATACTTAAAAAAAACAATTTTTTTCTGTTATCTACGTGAAGTACAAGTGTTTTTTTAAAGGGAAATGGGGGCGGGAAACGAAAAAACCCTTTGAATTAAAACGATCCTACAACGTTTAAAGTACTTGCAGGTGCAATAATTTGGTACCTTTTTTTGGTTTAGGTAAATTGGGTCTGAATTTAAAGATTAAATCTAACAACCGTATTACTAAATAAGGGTAAAAAGATAAAAAGAACGGGAACTGACCGCGAACAATACTTAAAAAAAATAAAAAAAATTTTTACTTTTTCTTTAAAATTTTATAAAAATTTGTGGAGTATTTTTTTGCACTTCAAAAGTATTACAATATCACTGACTCAAATATTTTAAAAAAAAAAATATTTAAACTTTCACAATTATCATTAGTAAAATTATTTCTAAAATTTGGTTTGTATCACTTTCACTAAAATTGTATTTTAAAAAATTACGCATTCTCCCATATTATAAATTAAAAATTAGGTTTATAATAGCTCAACAAAAAAAAAAATATTGTGAATAAAATATTTCTAAATCCTCGTTGTACTATGTTTTTATTTTCTATTGTTAATTTAATTTTCTTTATAAAGTCAATTAATGGTTTGACGTTTCTTTATCAAAATTTGTGTTTTAATAAATTTTTTTTCTTAACTAATTATTTAATTAAATTAAGGTCAGGCCCAATTAAAATTAGGTAAAAAAATTTTAACTATATAAACAGAAAAACAAATGTTCTTCTAGGATTAAATTAAATACGGGTTTTTGAAAGCTAAAAAGACAAATTCATTCATTCCCCCCACTACAAAATTTCCCTCCAATTTTGGCTTGTATTTAAAAAAATCCATACCTTTTACACGTTTAGGGATTTTTCTCTTTTCCCTTTCAAATTAAAAAATGATTTTTAAAACTTGTAATATAAAAGGGATTTATACATCAAATTGGTAAACATAAAATATACTAATTTAAAGGTATAAAACTTTAAAATTACCGCATAACAAAAGATGAAATACCAACCGCCACTTGCTCTTGAGGCCACTATTCCAGCGGGCACCGGGCAGGTTTTAAAAAAAATGCATGGGGTGATGAAGGGTAACCAAAACAGCACCTCTATCCTTCACTTAATCCCCTTTATATAAAAGGCCTCTTTTCCCCCCCCCATTTTCTGTCCTCCAATTTACTGGGGCACTACAAAAAGGGTATACATAATAAATAATTACAATTTAAAAATTAGTGGTAAAAATAACATTTTTACAAAATGTGAGATAAACCCCTTTAAATCAATTTCCTAAAATTTTTCAATATTTTAACTTTAAATTTTACTTTTTTTAGAGTACTTTCCGTACAATTTAGAACACCCACCAGTTTTTCTGACTTAGATAAAATTTAAAAAATATTTAAATAAAAAATAATAATTTTAAAATTGGGAAATTTTTAAAAAAACTACAATTTTCAAAAGTTAACCCCATAAAAGTCATTTTAAAAAAATTTAAAAAAAGGGGGATAAATTTAACAGTAGACCGGGGTCAATTAAAATTATAACTGTATAAAAGGGCAAAATTTTGATGGGTTTTTAACGTAGCTCTTAAATCTTAAAAAGACAAATTTTTTCGGATCAAAATTTTAACGCAGGATTTAAATTTTAAAGAATAAAAACCATAAAGGGAAATTTTGGGGTAATACCATGCTGCCCCCCAAAAGTGTTAGTCTATAAATAGTTTCCAAGGGAATGAATTTTTTTGTCATATTCAAATTTTTATAAAAAGGGCAATTGCCCTCCCCTTTCAACAAAAATTTTTTAAAGTTTTTTTAAATAATAAACTTGGAACTTTTTTAAAAAAATGCCCCATAATATTTTTTTTTTTTTCATGGGGAAAAAAAAAATTTTTCTTTTTAATTGGGGGTTTAATAAACGTTTTGTAAAACAAAAATTTTTTTAAATAAATTCTTTTAAAAAATTTTTTTTTCCCCCTTTTTAATCAAATTAAAGGGGCTTTTTTAAAAAATTTTCTCTAAAGGGGTTTTAAAAAAAGCCTTTTCTCCAACAGGGAAATTTAATTTTTGTGGTAATTTTTTGAAAAAACTTTCCTCTTAGGTGGGCCAAACGTTTAATTTTTTTAAAAATTGGGATCCCGTAAAAAAAAATTTAGTGGCAAAAAAAAATAAACTTTTTTTATTCATTCCAACTACATATAAGTCAAAAGCTCATACCTCATCCTAAAAATTTTAAACCCCTTCAAAAAAAAAATTTTAAAACTGGGTGAACATCATCGCTGGCAAAAACCCCTTTTTTCAGACTTAAAATTTTTTTAAAAAAAATCATAGGGGGAAAAAATTTTTAAAGGGGCCCAAGGGTTTTTTCTTTTAAAAGTCCCAATACCAGTTAAAAGTTTAAAAAATTTTCATAGTACATCACAAAACTTTTTTTTGTTTTTTTTGGGGTTTGGGAAAAGAGCCCCCTTTTACTTTTTTTTCCAAATCACTTTTTAAAAAGGGGTTATTTAGCCAGAAACAAAAATTTTTAACCCAACATGGCATTGGATTAAACAATTTTTCATTGACGCCTTTGCAGTAAAAAAAGTACTAAAAAATTGGGTTTCGATCCTTTGTGTTCTGTTTTGATGCCCTTTAAAAAATTCGGTTTTTTCTTTGTTAAATTTTTTTTTTTTACATTTTAACCCCCATTCAAACCCACAAATTTGGGGAAAGTGCTTTTAAACCCTTTTTAAAAACTATGTAGCCCCCAAAAAACAAAAAGATAATTAATTTTCCCTCGAAGATACAATATTACCCTTTTAAAAAAAAACTCTAATAAAATTTCATTTACTTCTCGGCCCCCCCGGCCCCCTGAAATTTTTCAGTATTTACCATAAGTTTTACTTTTCCCGTCTATAAAACCCCCAATACCCAACACTAGCTCTGTAAAAAATTTCCCTACAACAACAATTTGACTAGATTTCAAAAAATTTTTCTCTAAAAATTTTTTGTTTGAAACTCCCTTTTTCATAATATAAAAACACTGCCGCATCTTTAACGGGGGTTTTTTTTAAAAATTTTTAAAATTTTTTAAAAAAAACTAATTTTTTTCAAAAAAACCCCCTTTTGGGGAAAAAATTTTCCAAATTTTAAAAAAAAAAGAATTAAAAAAATTTTCTATACACATAGGTAAATTTCGTAATGAAATTCTTCAAATACGTATTTTTGGGAAATTTAAGGCCCCTTTTAACCCCAAAACCCGAAACCCAAATTTATTACAGAAGAAAGGGGAATCGGGTTGTCTAAAATTTTTCCTGTATCTAAAAAATTTTTAAAAGAATCGAACGATTTTTTCTTTATTAAAAATTTTTAAAATACTATAATAAAAAAAATATTTTTAAAACCCACAAAAAAAAAAACGTCCCTTTTTTTAGAAGCTGACAAAAAAACCCAAAAAATAAATTTTTTTTTTTAGGAAAAGTTTTTTTTTTCTTTTAAGAGGGGTGGTGAAACCCCAGCAAAAAATAAAAGAAAATCATACCCCAAAAATTTAAAAAGAAAAATTATGGGAAAAAAAAATTTTGGGGCCTTTTTTAAAATTTAATCTTTGGATTTAATATGAAAACCAAAGCACTGTATTAGGTAAAAACGGAAAATTACCTTTTAGCTCCTTTTTTACACAACGTCCAAAAAACAAACCCAAAACCAAGTGAAAAACGTAATTATGGGAAAACCCCCACCACTAAACTTTTTTCCTCCTTTAGTTTTTTTTTCAAAACCCAAAAACCTTTGTACACATTACCTTTTTTTTGTCACTGTATAAAAAAGTTATAATTATCAATAAAAGGATTTGTTATTTTCAATTTAGATCGTTAAATGATTAGGGGAAAAAAGCTTAACGACCTGCGTGGACGTATAAGAAAAAATGATCCAATCGCCTCTTGCCTGGGGGCCCCTCTTACCACAAACCGGACGGGTTTGGGGGAAAATATGCGGGTTTGGGTGATAACCGGGCAGCACACTCCTACTCCTTCCGGGCTCACTTCTGATGAAAATTTGGGTCTAATTCCGCCCATTCTTTTTTCCCCACATTTATTGGACGCTAAAAATGATTACTTTGTAAAAAATTTTCAAAAAGGAATCTGATATAAATCTGACCTCTTCTTCCCCTCCATTTGTTTGTTCTCCACATTTGAACTAGGACACTAAAAAAAAAGATATTATACTCTAATAAATACTTACAATTTAAACAATTAAATTGTACATTACACACTTTCATAAAATGTGAGGATACCAAATTTAAATCATTACCAAGAAATTGTTTCAATATTTTACTTAAGCTTTACTTTATTTTAAGTAGTACCACCTTCCGTAGCAGATTTTAAGAAACACCTCACCATGTTCCAGCGACTTAGATAAAATAAAAAAATTACCTGAAGTATTTGTATAAATATGAAAATATGACCCAATCGCCTCTTGCCCCTGGCGGCCACGTCCTTACCCAGCGGACACCTGGGACCAGGCAGAGATGTAAATAAACCGAGGATGGGGATAGTGAAAATCCAGTAGCAGCAGCCGTCGCTTGGTTTCCTTCTGATGTAAATTGTGGGCTCTAATTCCATCCATCCCGATTTGTCCTCCACATTGGTGTTTCGGACTCAAAACATGATGTAACTTTGTAAATAATTGCAATTTGAATTGTTTTGTAGTACATTTGAAAGTGGTATTAAATTGAATATTGTACAAATCAGATTCGTAAGTTTTACAAGTTCTGAAATTTAATAGTAACAGGAGATTTTTGTAATAATTTATTTTGTGAGTTTACTTTGTCTAAATATAAATAAACATCTCGTTTACTTTTAAACGAGAAAATACTACTACCGAGCCTTTAATAGTGAAATTTAACGTAAAAATGTACAAAATTGTTTTTTGTAATGACGGCCACGCCTTTCCAACGGACGTTTGGGGCCCAGGGTGGGTGTGAACAAATCTAATTAATTGGATTGATACGCATTCCATACTTACAGGAATTCCAACCGTGTAAGCACAATTAGGCATTTTCTTTTTATCACGTGTATAAGAATGATATAATTCTGTAGAAGATTAGCTTAATAATTTTAAAATTGGATAACATGAAATTTTAAATGTATAAATCTTAAATTACCTGCAGTATAAAATGTATAAGATGGAGGGAATCCAACAACCGCCTCTTGCTCTGGCGTCCCGTTCCTTACCAGCAGACAACTGGACAGCGTTGGGAGTAAATTACACCGTGGATAATGGTAGATAATCCGGCAACAGCAGCTCCCTACTTCCTGTCCACTTGGCTCACATCTCAGATGTAAATGTGGGCTCCTAATTTTCCGGCCATTCATTGTCCTCCCACATTTTATTCGGACGCTAAAACATGATGTACTTTTGGAAAAATTGCAATTTTAACGTTTTGTAGTACATTTGAAAGTGCTTTCCTACCACCCTTTGTAGTTGGTTAGTAAAGTCACAAGTGCATATGCCAAAATTATTACCTTTTTATCTTTTCCTCGAGATTACTTACTAAGATATTCATTGTAAAACAATATCCCTATAGTTTTTGCGGTGTGTACTGACTACTCTATAAAAAAAATGACGAAATTTAATAAGCACTAGACTGATTCCCGTCTTTGTAGTTTATTGAAAATACTAAGATACTAGATTTCAATGTCATCCACTGTAGAAAAGTAATTCACATACATGTTTTTTATGTTTATAACGCCTTAAAGACTAAGATATAGTACTTTGAATTGGTTTTTAGTCTCAATGTATCTAATCTGCTCATCGAACTTGGAAGCGCAAAAATATACAGTTGATGACCCCTCTCTAATCAATCTTGTCCTCAAGTACCGTAATTTTCTCTGGCTCTAAAATATGAAAAATAACTCTTGGTTCGTAAGAAATGTAATAAAATCAAGGCTGAAAGCTTGAATCACATTGCTTTTATTGCCTACTTTAAGAAAAAAAATTTTTAATAATTTCTTTATTGAATTGTATGCTTTTATTAATGGAAAATATATTTTTTTTTATGCCTACCTTTATGTATTGTATGGATTCTAGGCCAAACCTTTGTACTACAACGGTGGTAAATAAATTACTTTTATAACATATTTGATGTATTTCAACAAAACAAAATTACCAGTTTGCCTGCCTAATTTTATATATGTAAGGCGTTTGATTATAAAGAATCATAGTACACTTTGTAAGTAAATTGGAATTTAATGGAATCAGGGTTAAAGAACTAACAGTCGTTAAAATTCTTGTGTGTTCATATAGAAAGCACGCTGTAATAGTAAATAATTAAACTTCTAACTTTCGAAGGGTGTTGTCAGTGGTTTTCCCCTGGCTTATTATTAAGTTCTATTCCTTTTTTTGTCTTTATCCACGACCTGACCCTTTAACATCACAAATAATTTACATGCTATAATGCAGACACCTTCCTTCCATATCCTCTCCTCCACCAAAGGGTTCAATAATAATTAGTAAAGAACTCTTAAATGCGTAAAGCTGGCAAATAGTAAATATAAAAAATTCGGAAATACAGTTACAATTTAATAAAAGACCATTTACATTCAAAAAACAAGTCTTAATAACAACCGCAGGGGTATTAGGTGTTCGTTTTTTTGGCAAGAGTCCTCAACACGTAACTTCCAAACTGGTAAGGCTTGGAAATTTAAAATTTTCGGGGGTTAAAAAAAAACCACCAAAAAACAAAAAAGTACTAATGAAACAATTTTCCCAAACGAGGCAGGGGGATTGACTTAATTTTTTACACTATTTAAAATAGAAAAAACCTTTTAGCTTTTAAGTTAACTTTGTTTAGCATTCCTAAAATGAAACAGGAAGAAATTTTATTTAAAATTATTTATAAAA
>NW_025787276.1:0-15222 GCF_021130785.1 Homalodisca vitripennis
AATATGTTTATTGAAGGACTATTCAATTTATTATCAGTATAGAATTCTAGGAATAAGTCAAATTCATCTCTGGTACTGAGTGGAGATTTCAATGTAAATATTTTAAGTGATCATATTAATAATCATATATTTTTAAATCTGTTGACAATTTTTTAATTTAATGATAACTATTAATGAAATAAATAGGCCTGGTTTAGGTCAAGGTTCTTACCTTGATAATATAGCCACTACAATACATCCTGATAAGATTTTTTGTCTAAAATTGCCTATGATTTTCTGATCATTTTGCAATCATTATGGGCTGTCAGTTGCAGTGTACGTTTACTGATGGAGCTGCAAGGATAATTAATTGTGTGAGCTCACGTTATTTTGCAGTGCTATTAAGTAAAACAAGTTTGCTGTTCTCTACAATCTTTTAACAGTAGATGAGAAGTTTGATTGGTTTTTAAACTACTTATTAAACATTGTTGACTTTGTGTTTCCTGTAAAAATTGTTTATAGTAAATGTACATCTCATAAAGCTAATTGGTATAATGATGATCTTAGACGTCTGAAAGATCAGTGTTTATTTGTATACGAACAATTTAAATGCAATGGTCTAGCATGTTATAAGGATTGTTTTAATTATTTAAGGTGCAAATACAGGAGATCCGTTAAGTTTGTAAGGTCTTACTTGTCTGACAAGCTACAAGCAGTTTATTATGAAGGCTACTTTTCACAATACTTAAATGTCAATCAATCAATCAATCAATCAATCAATCTTTATTTACATATACATAGAGTATAGTATTGCGTCAAAAACATTAACATTGTATAGAATAAAACACATTTTTCACATTTACATACATACATAAAATTTTACTTGTACATAGGATAAAAACACGTGTTAAATTTCAAGGTTATGATAATTCAACAAATAACATAGTTGCTATAGTATCTCTTTTTTTGTCAATGGGTTATCTACCAGTTCAGGAAGGAACTCTCGTACCTGTGTAGATGGATCGGTCCAGTAGCCAGTCTGACAGTGTCGGTTTACAGTTTTTTCTCAGGCAGCCTCTTATAAATTCTAAGGCAGTCGATTTGCAATAGGAGAGCTCGCTTTATAGGAAGTATCTTCCTCTCTCTCCTTCGTATAGACTAAGGTGTGTGAGCGTCATAGCAGAAATAGTTGTGTCTGTACCTGGTAGTTATATAGAATGCCTGTTCTTCCATTTCTAGTTTGTGCCCGATTTTACGTGTAGAGTAGGCATCAGTTTCAATGAGATGTAGAAGTGAGTAGCCACTGTCAGCTACTATTTGATTAGCTCTCTTCAAAGTCCACTCTGCAAGAGGTCTCCGATGGGGTCCCAGATCCGTTTCAGAATCTTATTGCTCTTTATTTTTGATCATGATCAGTTACTCTTTGCAGATTTGTGATCAACTTGTACCCTCCTCTCAGGCTACCAGTCCGTATCGAAGCTGGGACTCAAAGAGTAGATAGTAGGTCAGTTAGTGCTAGGTTAGTTCTTATGTGACGCTGTATCACTGTTTCCCATATTTCTTCTCTAATAACAAAAGCAGATCTATGGGATGTTCAATTTATTGCAATAACTGGTTTTATGTGAGTGTGTCCACTGTCTAGGGTATTATCATAAAATTAATGCCTAAGTATTTTGAATTTATACTGGACAGTTGTGCTGTCTGGGATCCCCTGTATGGTTAGTTTGGGGTTTGAGTTGAGAAGATGGAGTTGGCAGGTTTTTGCTATTCATTTAAGACAAGGTCCCATTTTGGTAGCATAATTGGCTTTGTCATGGTTTTAAGCCACATATGAATTTTATTTCTCCAATTGTTTTCTTTATTTTTGTTGCAGCAACACATCAACCCTAGTGTCATCCGCAAAACATGACCGATCCTCGCTAGAAGATTTCTAGGTATTTTTAGATACATCGTTTGCTAGATACTGAAATGAGTAACAAAGGATCAGGACCAAGCACTGATCATTGTGGCACTCCTTCTAGTCATTGGATAAATGTACTTAGTGTATTTCATCAACTCGCTTTTGTAGGACCTGTGATCTGTGTCTTCTATAGGTGTATCTCTACCCACTGTTTATCCTGTCACTTAGAACAGCTTTGTAACTCATTGTATCTGTCTTTTCCAGTCTAATACCTGAGACAACTCCTTAGTTTCTCTTTATTATCATGTTTAGTGGTCCAGGCAATCAAGATGCCTTTGCTGAAAGTCTCAGCAAGTATTGTTGATTTGTCTAATGTAGCCTTGTTCCCTAGTCTTCTCCTAAAGATGGCCTTTCATGTCTGTTGCGTCTATATGGACCTGGTTGTTAGTTGGACACTTCTATTTCTTGGATGAAGCCCGTGTTCGTTATAGAGGTAAAATAGGTATTGACTGATTGAAGATGGCTCTGTGGATGTCTACTGTTGATGTAACTAACTCTTTCAAGAATTTTCTGAGAAGGTTTGGTATTAAGGAGAGCTTGTGGTCGGTTAGTCTTTGTTCGCATCATTCCTATTATTTTTATTTTCTCATTTTTTTAGCATTTCCTACTTTTTCACGATCTATATTTTATATATCTTTATTTTCATTCATGGTATTTTATCTTTTTTTATTAGCCTTATCTCTTATTGTTTCTTTTTTTTATCTTTCTAATTTTTTTCCTGTATTTTTTATCTCTTTTCTTTCTCCTTTTCTTGTTCCCTTTTATATATTTTTTTATGTGTTTTATTGTTTCTTATTTTTTTTTTTTATTTTGTTTTCGCTTTTCTCCATTTTTGCATTTTATTTTTTTTTACTCTTGTGTTCTCCTGTATCTAGTGAATTATTCTTCTTAACTTTCATGATTTAGTTATTCTCTTTTTTCTTTTTTATGTTTTTTCTTTATTTTCTATGTATTTTCCTTTTTCCTTTCCTTTTTTTTTTTTCTTTATTGTATTTTATTTATCTGTTTAATTTTTCTTTCTCTTTTTTTCTTCTATCAGAAGGGGGGGGGGGGGGCCGGGGCTCACCACCCCGCAGAAGACGCGCGTTTCTTCATGGTTTTTTTCCACTTTTGTATTATGGATAAATTTTAGAACATTTTTAACAGTGCTAGGAAATACTCCTTTCGTTTACAGATATTTATTTATTAGGTTTTGTTTAGAGGGGCTGCTAAGTTTCATGTCTTACAGTATTTAATTAATTTAGATGAGAATCTCGTCTAATCTCTCCGGGCCGAATTTTTGTGGGGGTTTTTTCATTGAATCTATAGTTTTTTCCTTATCTCTTCTTCATTTGCCTTGTAAAGCTGGAGGTTTTGAGCCAATATATTTTGCAACAGGGTCTTCTATTGTGCCAATGTTCTTGGCCCCTTTCGTTCTGTTTCAGGTGATTCTATCTGCAATTGTCCCACAAAAAAAACTGTTTAAGTAGTTTGCTATTCTATTGGGTGAGCTGTTGCATAGCCTCCTTCTATATTCAGGTTATTTTCTAAAACTGAAGTCTCACTCTTTTTCTTCCTTTCTGAATTTATTACTTTCCATAAGGCTTTTGATTTGTTCTCTGTCTTGCTTCTATAAGGTGTACATTGTGCTTTTTCCTCAGATCTTTCTTAGTTATGAGGTCATACAGTTTTTTCTTTCTGAGGAAGCTTGTGTTATTTTTGTCCTTCCTATAATTATACCAGTGAGGGATTTCTTAAACACGGTTTTAAAGAGATGCCTCTAAATAATGATCTTTAAGTTTCATCACATTCGGCAATCCCATACTCCTTTTTTACTCTCGTGTTTTCTTTATTTTGTAAGCTGTTTTTATGTTGGGCCATACCACTACCGCGTTCAGAGTAAAACCGCAAAGACACTATCCAGGAGCAGTTTGGAAGGCAGCCTCTGTATTTTCTTTAGATCTATTACATCTGCCCAGTTTTGGGGGTTTGCTAAGATTGTTCGTATTTCCTCCATTTTGTGCATATTTATAACCCTTTGTTTAGACTATTATTGGAAAATGATTGTCAATTGTTTACGGTTACAACGACACAGTTGAGGCAAGTGGGTTCTGAAAGCCCTGTGGTGATCACACTTATGGGATACTTGAAACTTCCTCACTTATGGTTTTTTTTATGTGCAGATGGCATCAATAAGAGGTCCTGGCTGTGGTGGAGTGATTCTAGTAGGAGTTTAGTTTTTAAATTCTCTTGAATATTGAATCCCTCTAGAGCTGTCCATTAAGCTTTTTGGCTTTCTTGACTATCTGTCCCAGGTTATCCAACACTTATGTCACCCATTATGAACCTATCGGTTATTTGGATTTGGGATTTTTGGTACTAGTTCTGTTGAGAGTGTATCAATAGCGTTCTCAAGGTTAGAAATGTGGAGGTCTGTAGACTCCCACTAGGTATACGAAAAGCAGTTTTTGAGATTTTATCTTCAGTGTTATGGATTCACAGATACATGTTCAACTTGTTGAGTCTGAGATGGATACTATGCTGAGCCTTGCTTTTGTTAAGTTCTTTGTTGGTTGCAATAATTGGCCACACCACCTTTCCCCTATGTTTGTGTCCCCTTGTGAACCCTCCAATGAGTTCATACTCCTGGTTTATTCTGTGATGTTTTTCTAGGTGTTGCGCTGTTTTTAGTCCATGTTCTGTTCCAGTAAATAGAGAATTTCCGGGGTTGGTGGAGAGTGAAGGAAGTGGTGTTCACGTCGTTCTAATTTTAATTTTTGATTCCAATCTATATTTTGGTGGGCCATTACAATTGTTTTTGGTGTGGGCCTGCGTGACCTTGTGTTGTTTTAGGGAGGTGTTTTAATTTTTTTTGAAGCTGGAGTTTACCAGAGTGTTCGTCGGTTTGTGTTTTCACTTTTGGTCTTGTTCCCTCTTTCCTTGCTGTGCTGGATTTTGTCCTAAAGAAATCGTGGTCTGTTGTTGGCTGCTGCTGATTGTGGGTTTGTTTCTTGCCTGTTAGTTACTTTGGCCTGTGTTGATTGTTATGCTTTTTCTATTCAGCCTGGTCAAGTAGTGAGGTTATTTGCCGTGAGATGCTAAGAGTTCCTTATTGTTCCAAGGGCGTTTGTCCTGCTGGAACTCCATTTGCTTATTGTGTCATTCCTGGCATTGGTGTCACGTAAAGAAAGGCATTTGGTGATGTCTAGATAGTGCTACTACGGTGCAGTGTGGGAATGTGAGTTTTGTATATTTCCCCTGGGCTACTGGAAGTGCGTATTACAGCTATATTTGCAGCTTGTTTGCCCCTGCAAGACTCATGGATGGTGGATGCTTTGTATCCTCTTCTTGATAAGTTCTTTCTTTTCTGCCTGTTTTAAAAAGCCAGAACAGTGGTAACAGTGTAAGAACAATGTAAGAAAAGCTGGTGTCCTACAGGGCTCAATCCTTGGGTCCAGATATTTATTTATTACTTACATAAATGATTTACCTGGTACTATTCCTACTAACCATAGAGCGAGCTCTTATATGTTTGCCATGATGACCTGGCTGTAACAAGTTAAATATGTAATAACATTTTATTTGCTAATGATGTTTCTTTCCTAATAATTAGTGACACTATCAAGGACTGGTCAGCTGCCAATTCATCTCTGTCATAAATAAAGATAAAACCCAGACTCTACAATTTGGTTTAAAAGAACCGTCTAGACAACAGAACACGTTGACTATGTGAAGTTCTTAGGAGTTATTCGCTTCAGAGTAACATCAAATGGGATAGACACGTTGAAATGTTATGCAATAAAAGTGTGTAAGGGTATTTTTATATTAATTAGGCTGAAGATATATTGTAAAAAAAAACTAACAAATATCCCTATTAACTCGCCTAACTATGCTACATTCATAGTTTCTTATCTTACGGAATTATTGTATGGGTGCAATGATTCTATAGGAACCCAAAAATTATTAATTTTACAAAAACAAGTGATCAATTCACGATTATGAGCTAATGTAAACAAATAAGGACTCACGTGTAAAAGCCTTTATTTAAAAAGTCATGATATTCTTACATTACCTGCACTTTATATTTTACGGGGATGTGCCTAAGTTGTAATACAAAAAAGAAATTTACATGCCATACCTACTACAAATAGATCTGTACAATAACCATATGTAACTCAGAAACTCAAATTCTTATTAGAACATCTCAATGTAGTATTAAAAACTCACTTTAAATTGTTTTGCTGGTGAAAACAGTACAAAAACGTGTTACTCTACAAACCCGTTCCTTCTCATCTTAAATCTCTTGAAATTAATTGTTTTTCCAAGAAAAAATTTGTATAAAAAAAGCTATTGATTAACTATCAGCACATATGCATATACTGGGAATTTGTTTCTGACGGACTGTCTATACATTGTAAAAAGATGTTTTCTTGAGCAATAAAAGAATTTGAATTTGAGTAATTATATGTAACACATTGTATAAAACCAGCAACAATCCATGTCCCAATACTTAAATTATCCGTGAGAACAACTTAGACTGTTGAGTAATAAACTTAAGAGAATCTATAAACTTATAAAATTGTATAAACTGATTACTTTCATTAAGAATAAGATGACATATAGGATAGTAAATAAAAATCTATTTTGGTAAGAGAAAGGATAATCAGCTGATGAATAAAAAGATTTCAATAAAATCTTCCAAATGAAACCTTTTCTGTACCAAATGGTGGGGTGATGGTGGTATTGACTGAATAAGTGGTTGAAGTTTATTGGTAAAGAAAAATAAACCATACGGAACTCAAAGGCGCAATGAATTTGGTTATAACATGTTTCACTTTTTATGACCTTTTATTAATTTATGGTTATTACTAATTTAAATCTTAGTAGGTGTTTAATTTGATTGTGTAAAAGTTAACTAAATGTAATTAGTATTAATAGTCATCTTTGAGACATTCAATAGTCAGTTGAGAACACAACTGTGAAACACATTACACTAGAATAATTAGTTTAAAGCATATTTTTTTTTTAACTCCTATAACTATACAAAAACACAAAATATAGTTTAAAACTGCAAATACTCACAAGTTTAAAATTATTGTATGCTATGTTTAAAAAAATGCATATGTAAAATAATTATGAAATACATCTGTTTTCTTCCATATAATCGTGATTTAAGTTTATGGTTCAGATTAAAATTGATTTGAACAGGAACACAAACCACACACGCCACCCCCCCCCCCCCCCCCCCCCCCCCCCCCCACACACCCCCTCCATCATAGTATGCTGGACAAAACCAATGGATCATCATTGTGTTGATTATACATTGATTGTGTTCAGCGACCAATATTCCGCTGGATAATTTTTACCACCAATATTTGTAAACATTCAGAAAGAACATGTAGAAAAGCTTTCAATTATTAACGTTCATACACAGAGAAAATCAACCCTGAAAACTATGGAATGGACTCCTCATTCACTGAATTTGCACAGAGTCTTTGTCCATCCGAGAATTATAATTTTATTGATCAAAGCGAATAAAAACACCGTTGTTTTCTCCGAGGCTTCTGGAGTTGCAAGTCTGCAATCAGTGGTGTGTATGTGTTGTGGAGGGGTGTAGACAAAGAAAAGTCCAGTATGGGGTATAATGAAGTGAAACAGTGATGGGTTCCTGGGTTCAAAAAAGTTTTACTATAAGTCGAATTGATTACAAAATAGGCACTGGGACCGGTGGGAGGGCGGCAGCGGGTCGAGCGGGGGGGGGGCTGAGAGCAAGCCAATCAGCTTCGAGTAAAACCGCACAGCGTTGCCCGTTTTTCACATCCGCAACGTCACTCCCTCAAGGTCCCTCAGTCTCTGCCCCCAGCAAAACCGATTCGTTTGCGTTTCACTTTGATAGTCTACGTGTTTCTGTGTAACTATAGTGGTGTTTAACCGATGTTACAACAGTCCTTTTCAGGACTTAGTTGTGACTTAGGCCTAGTGATAAAAAACAAACTATTTTGTTACTTTCATAACCTTCGTACTGGTAGTTAATGATTATATTTACCATCAAGAATGCAGACAAAATCACAACTGTAAAACGTCGATGGTGCGGACCGCGCATATCCTCATAAGCCGTTTTACATTATTCAGAACGTAGGGTAGACGTGGTGTACCTCTGGCGACACTCAAGCCAGAAAACTTGTTGTGTGCACTGCCCAAAGAATATTTTCCAACAGGAAAAAACAAAAACAATGGCCCACTCTTAACCCCGTTGCCAAAGATTTGTAACAAACGAACTGCAGCAGCCCTGGGCATAAATAAAAAATACCGTTGTAAAAAATTTGTTCAGATAAGACTAGAAAAACAATCGTTGACGGGGAGGAAGTGGGACAAGTACATACCCCAAACAAAAGAGAAACTTCCACGTACAGAAACGAGTTACAAACCTCCGATGAATTTCCAAAAAGATGGCCAATCCGTCGCCATGGTGTATAGCATATCTATAGACGTAAAGGAATTATCCAACTTTAAAAAAACTAATTCAATCATTGGAAGGATGCTGATTTATTTAACGGTTTGCAAATCTTCCATTCTTTCACTTGTTTTTTAAAACAACTTGGCATCAAAGTAAAAGTCAGTTGGGAAAACGGAAAGTACCTTCTTGAAAGACCAGATGTAGTTGCATGGCGCTGTAGGTTTCTTCGTCAAATGAAGAAACTTAAAATTTTAGATGAAAAGTAGTCGTGGATTGAACTCCGAGAACATGGAGTGTAACACAAATCACTCCCAAACAAACGCTCTGTGGATCAGACGACTCTGTTCAAGGGAAAACAATGTCCGTACCGTCTGGTAAAGGGGGGAAGACATGGATATTGCTTTTCACCGCCCGGTAATTCTAAAGGGTTTATGTCCAAACAGCCTTCAACTTTTTTCTTCGAAAACAAACGAGTGTAAATTACCAGGAAGAAATGGACCACGAAAAGTTTTTTTAGGCTGGTTTGTAAGCAATCTTTCTTCCAAATTTTGGAAGAATCCTCAACCATAGTATGGTGATAATTGCTAAGGTACCACTCAAAAGTATTGGACAAGTGCCCCAACCAATGGCTTCAAAAAAATGTTTGAATGGTGGAAATGGCTACAGAAATTCAACATCCCATTTGAAGCAGAACATGAAGAGAAGCAGAACTTTTGGAAGTTATATAAATTTACATCAAGCCTCGCTTTCCAAAATATGTTATTGATGAGTTAGCCAAGGAACGTGGCCGATACTGTAATTCGTTTACCTCCGTATCACTGCCACTTCAAACTATAGATGTTTGATTTGGGCCCCCCTCCCAAATCAAAGGACACGTTGCAAAAAACAAATTAAAACGGTCATCATTGACAGATAGTAACAAGATTAACCAAGGAAGGGATAAGACTTAGTAACAGGAGGGATGTAGTGGAAAAAAATTGTATCACATACAAGGAGAAAACCATAGAGGATGCGGTGGGAAAGATGAGGGGTTGTTCTGGGAAACTGCGACTTGAAGAGCCTCATCATCACGTTAAACAGTCGACGACCGACCCTCCCAGCGACGACGACTCCAGCGACGACGACTCCAGCGACGACTAGCAGTTGCTTTTTCGTAGATGACCAAAATTTGGGAGGAAGAAATCCGCTTTGACGCCATCTGCTACATAGATGAATCTCAACAATTTGACAGTGAAAAATGAAAGTGACAGTGACTAAAGTGGAGTGCAAACCAATTCATGCCCAGAAGGTAGAGTACTATACAATTACTTGTGATGAATTTTAATAAGTGTACGTTAATAAACCAATTTCAGAGTAACAGATACTTAAACTCAGACCTAATTAAACAGTTATTGTTTTGAATGACAAGTAATATGTATGTAAATAAAAAATATTTAACATTTAATGCTTGTTGATTGTTTTCTTTATCCTGGCTTAATTTGATAGATTTTATCAAATATTTTATATAACTATCAATATATATATATATATATATATGAATTATATATATATATATATCGTTTAATTTTTCGAAAAAATAAATTAAAATTGAATATATTTTTTAATTTCTATTTCCGCATCGCCAAATACGACAAAACTATACACTTATAAAATCATATTTTTAAAATTAATTTTTATGAATAGGTACTGGTTTTAAAATTACATCATAGTTACTTATCTAGGCCATATATTGTAATGATATTTAAAATTAAATGTGCAAACCAAATATTTATGTAATTAATTTAAATCAATTATTTACGTGAGTTCTGTTTCATTTATTAACACACCAAAACGAAAAGTATGAGCAAACAAGTTCATACAAGGTCATGAGTGAACTTGAATAATAATTTTGTGTAAATGACCAAAGAAGTCACTCAAAATTATTAACCGTAATGAATAAATTGATAGAATAATAATATAATCCAATTGAAGACTCAATAAACGCGGTACAGTGAAACGCGCGTGGCTAGCAGATCTGCTGTACCCTGTAACACCAAGCGACGTTAACGTGGGCAAACGCCGCTCCCCCTCCTATTGCCCGAGCCGCCAGTCCTATTTTGTAATTAATTCAACTGTAGTATCCCCAAGCTAACTTGAATATATTTTAATAAGTAAAGACAGACAGACTTAAGAATAACTTAATGCTACTTGTTTTGGCTAGCAGTAGATGAACTGAAAGTAAGAGTTTCCAGTTTTTTGTAAAAATTGCATTAAAACATCCCAACGTTATATGCAAGTTATAAATGAAGCCTATGCCATTAAGTATTGTGTCCCTAGATAACATTTTGAAAGATTTAGTCACGACATAGTAGGTAATTATGTGCCAACAAATAAAATTACAGCTTAAAATTAGAAAGGCTGTAATATTGCTGGATTCAGGAATATTGTCTTTGTGTTGCGTGAAACTTTACAGTTCTAATTGTTTAGAGTTGTCATATTTAATGCACAAACAAATAAGATAAAATTAGAATTTTAAAACATATTGATCTGCTGAATCAAATTAGTTTAAATTACTCTCTGATTGATTACAAACCAAGCATTACTATATTATTAGGTTATGTACTGGTTGGAGTTTACATAACGCATCTTACCTGGAATCTGGTTGTTTAAGTTGTTTTTGGACTAGAATTAAGATGCCCAATTAAACCTATTCTCTGTATAAAGTTTCCAAGTGATAATAGTGGGGGGAATTCTAATATAAATGTATTAAATATCCCGATATTGTAAATAATACATAAACTACTTATTGACACTATTGCAAGTCATGGTATGTTATAAAATGTCCTACAAAAAGTAAACTGAATAATAAACAAATCTCCCAGTCGATGATAAAAAAAAATTTAAAAGTTAACAATCTTTTTTCCCATCTGATCAATGATCCACAATTATTAACTATCAATATTACCGGATAAAATTACATTCAAGTAATAAAACCTGTTAGCAAAATGACTAGAAAGTTTGCAGATAATAATTTTGAAACATTTTTTTTATAACTTTGTTTAAAGCAAAGAAAGTTTGTTTATGTGTTTATAGGGCTTCAGTTGATTATATTTTTATTGTATAATGTCTTTAAATATTTATTTTAATTTATGTTTCCCTCTTGTAAGCAAGTAGGAAGTGAAACTGGATCAATTTGCAAATGTTACAATAGGCGACCCTGGAACTAGAAAGATAAAAAATATTGAACTAAATAATAGTAGAAAGAAAAATTACAACAGAAATAGAAGGAGACATGGCGAGTTATGTCAAAAGATCTATAAAAAGTGTTATTAAATCTAAACAAACCTCATTTAAATTAAAACCTTTCTAATTCTAACAATGTTGTCGAAAAGAACCCTGGAACTTAACTTAAATTTCACAAGTGTAGGGAGAGAACCCAAAACCACAGGAAGCAAATGGCCATAGATAAGATTAAAGAGTAGACAATACAATTTACCACCAAACCCGTAGAAAACTATTTCGCTTTTTATTTAATGAACCACTATATTATTTGTTGTTAGACAATCTTGTTTAACCCTTTAAAAATTGGTAAAACTCCAATAACCACAATTGGCTGTGAATTGAGCAGTTTCCCAATCATTCTAAACCTCGTCAGTGACTGAGCTTTAGCGAAGTCTGTTACTCGACGAGGCTGAAAAATATTCATATTCTGTTTGTCCTGTACAGTCAGTCATGGTATCCATGAATAATCGAAAATTAATTTTAGCAATGAGGACTCCATTACTACATTGACACAAACAATGTGCTTGTTTCTCTGATGGTGCATGACCACCCATGAAAAAATTTTGGCTGCAAAGATATGTTTTTTTTGTGTAAAAACTTTCTTTTATGTCTGTCCCCCTGTCCCCTATCATGCCCATACATAATGCACCACCCGTAAAATTTATGAATAAAGTTACATATTGACAAATGGTTACATACATTGAGGTATATAATTCTTTATAACAGTTGGAACAAACATGGTTTTCGATTAGATCACCCTGTTCATTTCGGTGGCTGCAAATTGCATAGATACAATCATTGATGCAAGGGATAAGGGTGATATAAGTGCTAGGAGTAATTTTATAAGATTTTAACAAAAGCTTTTGATGGTGTAACCAATATATTAAACTAATACAACAAAGTCTTTAAAATTAGGGAACAGAGACTATCCTCCTCTAAAACTGTCTTATATCATAGATTAACCAAATAAGAAAAGTATTGTAGAATATTATTACACCTCGTCTCCAATAGCCATAATCAATCTGTAACTCCACACAATCAAAATTAAAATTCCTTACAATATTGTGTGTGCCGCAATGCACTAATTTAAAGACCATTTCTGTTTTTTTTTTTTATTTATTCTTAAAGATTTACCAGAACTTCCAATCACGACAAAGGAAAACATGGTATTAGCCTATATGAATGGCGATGCATGAATTTATTGACACTGGAAAGAATATACAGATACAATTAGAAATCAGATGCGAGAAAAATGTTCTAAATTTTCTTTCAAATAATCAACTTTTGCTTAATTCTAAAAAATCAATTAGCTAATTCATGTATTTTTATGAGTAAAAAATGTAAGATAAATGTGGGTCTTCTGTGAAGATGCAACCAATAAGGAGTTTGAACTTGACAGCGTGGATAATGCCAAAGTTCCTGGGATTCACATATAAATAGTGACATTTAAGGCTAGAGCTCCTATATTGATCCTGTTGCTAAAAAAGCTTTGTCCAGTTTGTTTTGCTCTGTACAGAGCAATAGTAATATTTATATACTTTAAAACTGCATATTTTGAACATATTAACTCGCACATAAATCGTTTAGACTAGAATATGCTATGGTGGAGCATCTAAGATGAAACATGGAAAAAGTTATTAAAATGGGCCTATATAATAAATGTTTAAACCATTAAATTGTGAATGAAGTCGTGTTAATGACAAATGTATAGTCCTT
The DNA here is from genome assembly GCF_021130785.1 of Homalodisca vitripennis. Classification (NCBI taxonomy): domain Eukaryota; kingdom Metazoa; phylum Arthropoda; class Insecta; order Hemiptera; family Cicadellidae; genus Homalodisca; species Homalodisca vitripennis. The sequence continues at coordinate 13,353 of NW_025787276.1, forward strand.
TAAATATACTAACAATTTGCAGTAATTATATTTTACAATATTTTTAGTATACAGTTAAAAAGTTGAGCTCTGTCTCACTGATGGGTGAATGACCATGCACTATTTAACCAGAAACAGAGGTAAGTTAGCCATACCAGCCCATGAGTTGGACGACACATGAAAAAAGGCAATGGGCATAAAGTGTTTTAATAAGGCAACCTTGATTTGAACAATGTAAATGGTTAATATCATAAAAAAAAACAGTTAATATTTGAAATCCTCTATTATTTGACAAATGAAAATATTTATTGGATTACTAATTATGGTATATAAAAGAATCAGATTGTAAATACTTTAGTTAACTAGATTTGAAGATTCTTTAGCTTGTTCATCTATGTGTTTGTATGTGTAATCTTTTATTAATTTTAACTGTGTTGTAAATTTTAACTTCGCATAGTATTTTTACAATAAAATTTGTGTATGTTGTTATGAAATTTTTAATTTACCAAAATGTAAATAATGTATACAGTCACACAACTATTGGTTTAATTAATACTGAATTTAATACTGACATTATTCTTTGTATGAATGTGTAACTCTAGAAGTTTAATCATATAACATATTCCACCATGTGATAATCCACCACATGTTGAATGTGTTGATGAAGTTACTGTGTTGCATTTGTTGGTTATCATATAAAAGCTTGGACCCCCATTTATCTTATCACAGCAAGCTAAACGGTAAGGAGCACATTTGACTGTGCTTTTGTTGACTGGAATTACTGATAAAACAGGGATGAATGGTAGCATATATCTAAACACTTGGTACGTTGAAAAGACTTTCTATTAAGTCACTTTTAAAACTTTGTATTCTGTTAAGTACAAATATTTTGTCATTTTTATAACTATCATGGCTCAGAACAGAAGAGTGCCATAACACTGTGAATATAACTATAACATAACAAACACTCATGCATATACTTATGCAAGTACTTATTAGGAACAAGATAATGTCCCTTGAAACAGAGGAATTGTTTTCTGTCACCAGAAAATCAATATATATTTGTCACTGAAATATGCAGTTTCTGTTAATTTGCATGGTTTTGCAGATGAAAATGAACTTGATTTGTTGTCTGCTTTGTGTAAATAAGTTGTCTCAAGAAAATGTAGCAATAAATTGATTGATTTTAACTAATCTATGTTTTATAACTGTAAAAAGTATTACATATTTGTAAAACATAACATTTTTATGATTATAAAAGGCAGATTTCTGTCTTATTGTGTCTTTACACACAAAAGTTTTTGAATAAGTTGATTTAGAAGGATGTAAAAATTTAGATATGAAACTTCCCCTCAACTCTCTCTATATAAAAATTGAAAATGCCCATTAGATATATGCTTTCTGGGCACAGTAAAATGCTATCCGCTGTACAGTGAGTAAAAGCGCTCACAAGCTGACCCAAAGTCTTGCTTGCATTTAACCTAGTTACTATTGTTTTCATGATCTGTTGCAACTTTTACAAACTCATTTCAACCGTGCACATATATATATTCATGCATCAATGAGAACCATTTTTTGAAATGGTCTAATGAGAAAATACTGAACAAAAAAAATCAAAAAGAAAGAGAGTAAAACAAAAAAATGGTTAAACAATAATGTGAATGGTGAGAATGCAAAAATAACGAGGAACTTTTCGTATCTGTAATGTAAGCACTAGTTTTATGTATTTGTGGGCAAGGAATGAATTCTTCTACTGACATGACAATAAATATTAAGACTTCCATTGTTTTCATCGACAGTGAAACGCCTTTGGCACTTAACAGTTACATGTCTTCTCATATTTCACCATGACTAAAGCCATGGTAACAGATGAATTTACACAAGTTTATAT